>NC_069710.1:7043476-7345976 GCF_027358585.1 Pangasianodon hypophthalmus
TTTTTTGCTGTGTGGCAGGGCACATTATCCTGCTGAAAGAGGGCTCTGCCATTAGGGAATACCGTTGCCATGAAGGGGTGTACTTGGTCTGCAACGATGTTTAGGTACGTAGGTGATACATGTCAAAGTAACATCCACATGAATGCCAGGTTGTCCTTCCTTGGACCACTTTTGGTAGCTACTAACCACTGCATACCCCTCCCCCCCCTACTGTGCCTATGTTAAATGCCAGTTTCTATGGAAGTAGAGTGATCTGCTTAGGTGCAAATCTCACCTATTTATGGAACATTTCAGTACACTCTATTTTAGTTCTTCATAGCCAGGTGTTGTATGATTTGGGCAGCCATGCTAGCCTATTCAATACAATAATTATGGTATGATCATGCCACTTATTTATATTGATATGATTGTAGTATACAGTAGATTCAGAGATGGTATCAGCTACAGTTCAGCTACTAGAATTTAGTATTTTTTACCCCTTGCTATGGCAACATGGAAGCACCAGAAAACTATGCTTTTCTCCTTTTTCAGATAAAACAGCAGTCAGACCAAAGGCAAATAAAATATGCCTGGCAGAAAAGGCTAATTACTGAAGGGGAAATGACATGTAACATTAAAAATGCATATTTATGTACAGTATGGTAGTGGTTACATTCGTTTTGTACTGACTTCTAGGTGAGCTCTGACCTGTGAATTCGCAAGCCTTCACAAGCTGGGACTGTGGTCTCTTTGGTCATAAATGCTACATCTAAACTGCAGATATTGGCACCTCGGAATCTATAAAATCACATCAATGTAATCGTACCATACCATAATTATGCTGTGAAAGCTATGTACACACTAAAAGGTAGCTGTTATCTGATTTACCATAAAAGAGTGATGCATGTGTACTTTATGTCCCTTAACAGCTATTCCTAATCTTTGTTCTCAAACATTTGTTTGAGACCATCATGATGATATTCACTCAGTGTTTAGCCTTTAATTCTGGGGGTTTGTATTTATGAAGCATATTTAAGTTATTTAGCTAAGAATGCTATTTTTGTTATTCATCAGGAGCAATATCAGGCTGACATTTGCACAAAAAGAATGAAGATTGATCACAGTTAAATGCTTACTATCAAAGCAACGTGTTTATCTTCATCACCAGTTGTGTTCATGAATCAAAGTAACAGAATTTGAGCCTGTTTTGTCATGCAGGCAGTGTTATAAGGAAATCTGCAAAAGACTAACTAAAGAACATGATAGCAAATGTGGTGAATTGATGGAATATTTTGTTTCATTTTGAATGTATTTCAAAGCAGGAAAAACTCATGAATATGGTGGAAAAGTAGTGTACTGCCCTAAGATATTATGGTAAAGTAGGACTGCTAAAAAGCTCTATTAAAGATATGATGCACAAATGATTCACTAGAAGTCAGTAACCTTAACAATATTGAGGGTTTAGGTTGGATGTTTCCCTTGGAGAGGTTGCATTTGTACCCTATCAGAAGTAGGCAGTGTCTGCTGGACTGCAGCTGGACCCTTTCCTTACTAATATTAACTTGCTTGCTAGCTACCTATTTAGTTCATCTGGTAGGTACTGATTTAGCTTTTCAAGCTGACTAGCAATGAAGGCTATATAAAGCCAGCAAAGATATGCAATATCTTTCATTTCATTTCACATCTATAATAAATCCTGCCATTAATATTGCATACTTACATCACATGTCGTTCCTATGACAACTAACAGTACTTTTATCCCTTTATGCAAACCATGTCTTAACATACAGTATGTGAATGTGTCAAACACAAACCCCCTGGTATTTAATGAGTCCTCTTTTGATTGATGGATACATGTGTTGATTTTTCGCTTTCTTTGCATAGAATAACAGATTAAAAGTTTTGCGTCACATCATATAGAGATCTGCAGATAAAATGAGCAAAACAGGTCTGGCAGTCATAAACAAGATTTGCACAAATGTTTATGTGTGTTTGTAGATATCAGTATAAAGGTGTGAGATTTGCATTGGCCATATATACACATTTTAAACTTGAATTCATATTGATGTAAATGTTTTGGACCATGTCCTGAAAATTTAATAAGGAAAATGAGCATAAACATCGGGATGGTTTCTATTTCATCAGTCTATTTTGACCAAATTATCTAATGGTCTGACACTTCACTCAAAACTCAATTTATACAATACAATTTGTATTTTGGTGAAGTGCTCCTGAATCATGGGGCTTAACAAAACGTAAAATCAAGACTGCTAGAATGAGCCAGAGCTTTTCCATTATGATTTCAATAAAATACATGTGACACTACTGCACTCTGCTGGTCACTGAGCTTCACATGCATTGCCTTTGAGAAAGATTCAGTGGTTTAGTGTCCTTGAATCCAGCATGTTCTTGACTCCACTGAAGTCGTGTCGGTGTATTTGAAGGTCACAGTTAGGGATTTGTATAAGATCAGGTTGCTGCTTTCTGAAAACCATTTAGATTACATTTACCAGTTTATCAAACATCTCCAGATTTAAAATTCAATATGAACATGATCATGATGCTCATACCATAAAACATTCAAATGTGTCAGAAGTGATCGTATTTGGGCACTAAAGTTTTTGCCATTTGTAAACACAACATACCTTAAATAAGAACATGTAATTCACAATTTACATTAAATGTGTCTTCCTCAATTTTATTCACAAAAAATTACTAATGTTATACAATCACCAGGTGTATATTACTACAGTGTGTGTAATTTAAAAAAAAAAGCAAAAAGCTATTGTATGGTCACCTATCACAAAATCAGATTATAGCATTTTCTGTACAGTGACTTCTTTGGTTAAAAACAACTAGTGGTTCTGTTCCAGCTCAGGATGAAGGGCAGCAACAAACAAGGAAATGATCAGGACACAGAGGATTTAATAGAGATCCTTCATGTTGCATTCTCAGTGTGCATGTCTACCTCATATTAGTTCTTAATACTAGTTCACTAGCTTTTGCTAGAGAGCCTGGCACTTTCAATAAAACTGGCCTCTGGCCAGGAAGAGGCCATTTCATTGACAATGCAGCTGACCAGTAGAGTACACAGAGTCAAGAGAGTCACTCTTGAATAACGATGCAGTGAGTTTTTTTTTTTGTGACTATTTTTCTACAAAAAAGTTTATTGAGTCAGGGTGTTTGAACAAGTAACAAGTGTTACAACTGGTTACATCTGTTATTACGAGAACACTCTGTCTCTACCATATCTAAAGAGAGTGTGTGATTAGCACTAACAATAATTTCAGTATATTCTTGTACTGAGAATAGAGAAGAGAACCTTGAAACTCATATAATAGAAGTCTAAGGGCAGTTGTTGGGACAGTCAATAAACATTGACACAAAAAATATTTTGGCAGAATGCATTCATTAATTCTGTGATTAAAGCTGTTTGTAATTTAGCCAGCAAATGTTTATAAATTGTCCTTTAAGAGATGCCCATACTTTCTCAGAGGTAATAAATCATTATCAGTAAACCTCCATGAAAGCATATGTATCTGAAACAGCCAACGAGATTGCAATTTTCTAGATTCTGAAGCTTGTGGTAAGAAAAGTTTACAATATGTATCAGATACCTTATGGATTGAGATTCTAGGCTGAGACTAACCCCATCCAACTGTAAAAGATTTTCTCTTGAGTTTGTAGCTATATTGATATATTAAGTCAGTATTCAGGTTCTGACAATCTCTTTTTTTTTTTGGTTTTAAGTAGGCAAAGTAGCCTCATTTGCATCAGTCAATTTACATTTAAAAAAGGTTCCAATACAAATAATACTTAAAAGAATATCAGCAACAACCTGGCAAAAACTGATGGTGATGTCTGTCATAGTTTAGTTGCAGGGGCATAGCCACAGGTGCATAGCCAACATAACAACATCCCACTGGCCCAGGCTTACACAAATTGTAGTGACCCAGATGCTAAAGATGATTCAGTTATCGAGAGAAACAGCCAGTATATCAAAGTTGTATTAGGCATTGTTATGATGTGTGCAAAATAGGACATCCATTTCAAGCGTATAGGGAAATTGATGATTCCCTTAACAAAGAAAACTTCTTGGAAGTGTTTGAAATTATTGCAAAACATACCCCAGAAGTGGAAAATATCAGTCTGATGAGAATAAAAACTTAAAATGAGTTCCTTGAGTACGCCACTTCGTTGTTGCTTAGTAGAATTAATCCCATGTTGCATGCTACTTATTAAATGATGTCTAAAGAACACGAAGATGAGAAAATTGCAAACCTGTTGCAGTGTGTATGTATTACTATCACACTGGAGCCATCATCATATGAGTGATTTGGCTTTTTGAACAGCAATAACTGATAAGGAAATATAAGAGAAAATTCTACAGGTCTTGCAGAGTTGGAGTGGGACCCTATTCTGTGTGTTGGACTGTGCTTTGACAGTAATCTGTTATGACAGGAAAAACTTGGGTGGTGCAGGTGTTCCTGAAATAAACATTTTCTAGGGCTGCATACATTAATTGCAACTCCCATTAGCTAAATCTGGTTCTCTGCACAGTGGCTTCAGTGTCTGCCCACATAAGCACATTCTTTAAGGCATTATATATATTCTACATACTTTGGAGCTTACAGACATGCTCTCTTCTTGGAAATTCTGAGAGATCCACCCAAATTGATAGTTCTTGGAGCTTGAATGCTCCTCAGACATATGTTCAAGCTCCAGAGGTGGTTCAGTGAGTAAACATGCTGCAAGCTGTCCTATTGAAGGTTCTTTTTCATGCTCAGAAAAGGCAGATTACATATTCAGACTAAGAAGTTATTGTTTCTTTTCAATTTGAATTGAAAGTTTCGAACTGTCTTTCACAGACACTATTGGAGTGATGAAGTTAAAGAGTTAAGTAAGAATTTGAACAAATTATGGCAATTTATTGGATTTGAAGTCATAAGAAAAAGTATGGATGTTAACCCCAACCCTAGTTTGAATAATGACCTTTGCAAATTTTCAAGTTTTCATATGAATTGCATTGTGTCATTAGTTATGAAGGTGCTAGTGAGATACCATGTTGTGTGCAGTATCAGTGTTGTTTTTAATACTTAAATATTTCCTTAACGTGCAAGTCAACAGAACCTTTCAACTTTTTAGACAGCTTTGTCTTTTGCTGCCTCACAAAAGAGAACGCTGCCTAAAAAGCTCTGTTGACTTTACATTAATATAGAACTACAGTATGGACAGAGAAATTTCAGAAAAAGATACATATGGCATTATGTATATGTGGCAGATAGTGAGAAAAAAGGTTGAATGGCACCTTATGAAATGTACAAACAGAAAATATTAGAATCTAGAGCAGAATCTTGCAGGCCATCTCATCTGCTCTACTTCAAGCTGCTTTGACCATCACAATTTGCGTAAAACATGCAATGTCTCAGAACCAGTAAAGATAACTGGAGGACCAGATGGACCACCCTCAATTCTAGCTGGTTGATGTGTTCTGATCTTACACCAGGGAGCCACATGCTGCCTGTGTCCCAGTAGCAGCACATTGCTCCCCAGCTGTGGTGACTGTCTCTCTCCAGTGAGGTACTGCCCCCAAGTGGACCCCTTTTTAGAAAAGTTTTGCATTTCCAGCAAGCTAGAGCCTGGGTTCCTCTTGCTGAAACAAGGACATATTTCTTCTTGTGGCAGTTGTAGATTATATGTATATAGTGTATACAGTAATGTACTTCTGAAAAACTCTACTCTACTATAATCTGTGACAGAAGCCAGTACTACACATAGCAGCCTGACTGAATGTATCTGGCAAATATAACAATATCTGCCACACGTTTGGGTGAAAGAGTGAATCTAGCCTTATGTGGATGAATTGTGTAGCAAGCTTTGGTGTTACAGAGCTCTTTCCGGAGAGCATAAGGAGCGTAGACATGTCCCAAATGGCCTGCTCCTTGTCTCCAAGACCATCACCTCACGCTCCAACCAGAAGCCGTGGATGACTGCAGAGGTGTGCGCGCTACTGAGGACCCGGGACTCTGCTTTCAGAGCAGGCGACAAGGTGGCCCTAAGAACAGCAAGGGCCAAACTGTCCCGGGCCATCAGAGAGGCAAAGCGCGCACATGTTCAGAGAATCCACAACCACTTCAAGGCCAGCAGAGACACACGGCGCATGTGGCAGGGCATCCAGACCATCACAAACTACAGGACAACACCATCTGCCTGTGACAGTGATGCCTCCCTCCCAGATGCGCAGAACGACTTCTACGCTCGGTTCGAGGCACAGAACGGCATGACGGCGAGGAAGACCACCCCTTCTCCCAATGACCAGGTGCTGTGTCTAACCACGGCCGACGTGAGGAAGTCTCTACACAGAGTCAACCCACGAAAGGCTGCTGGACCAGACAACATTCCTGGCAGGGTGCTCAGGGGATGTGCAGACCAGTTGGCAGATGTTTTCACGGACATCTTCAACACCTCCCTGTGCAGCACCGTTGTTCCGACGTGCTTCAAGGCCACCACCATCATCCCCGTGCCAAAGAAGTCTTCAGTGTCCTGCCTCAAGGACTACCGTCCTGTTGCACTTACACCCATCATCATGAAGTGCTTCGAGAAGCTCTTCATGAGGCACATCAAGACCCTGCTGCCTCCCTCACTGGACCCCCTGCAATTCGCTTACCGCCCCAACCGCTCAACAGATGACGCCATCACCACCGCCCTCCATCTGGCCCTCACCCACCTGGACAATAAAGACACTTATGTTAGAATGCTGTTCATAGACTTTAGTTCAGCATTCAATACAATCATTCCCCAGCACCTGATTGGAAAGCTGAACCTGCTGGGCCTGAACACCTCCCTCTGCAACTGGATCCTGGATTTCCTGACTGGGAGACCTCAGTCAGTCCAGATCGGGAACAGCATCTCCAACACCACCACACTGAGCACTGGAGCCCCACAGGGCTGTGTGCTCAGTCCATTGCTGTTCACTCTGCTGACTCACGACTGTGTAGCAATGCACAGCTCGAATCATATCATCAAGTTCGCCGATGACACGACCGTGGTGGGTCTCATCAGCAAGAACGATGAGTCAGCATACAGAGAGGAGGTGCAGCGGCTAACGGACTGGTGCAGAGCCAACAACCTGTCTCTGAATGTGGACAAAACTAAAGAGATGGTTGTTGACTTCAGAAGAGCACAGAATGACCACTCTCCGCTGAACATCGGCGGCTCCTCTGTGGAGATCGTCAAGAGCACCAAGTTTCTTGGTGTTCACCTGGCAGAGAACCTCACCTGGTCGCTCAACACCAGTTCTATAACGAAGAAAGCCCAGCAGCACCTGTACTTTCTGCGAAGGCTGAGGAAAGTGCATCTCCCACCCTCCATCCTCACCATGTTCTACAGAGCATCCTGTGCAGCTGCATCACTGCCTGGTATGGGAATTGCACTGTCTCAGATTGCAAGACCCTGCAGCGGATAGTGAGGACAGCTGAAAAGATCATCGGGGTCTCTCTTCCCTCCATCTCGGACATTTACACCTCTCGCTGCATCCGCAAAGCCACCAGCATTGTGGATGACCCCACACACCCCTCTCACACACTCTTCACCCTCCTGCCGTCTGGTAAATGGTACGGGAGCATTCGGGCCCTCACAACCAGACTGTGCAATAGTTTCTTCCCTCATGCCATCAGACTCCTCAATACCTAGAATTGGACTGAAGGAAGGAACACACACATACATATGCACACATACACACAACTGAACATCCCTCCATGAACATGTTTTACACATGTTTTGCACATGTTTTATGCTGCTGCTGCTACTATTATGTTTACATAATACAATACCATATGTTTACATTACTTCAGCTATTTATACCAAACTCCGTATTATTTGCACTATTGTCACTTGGCCACTTTCAAACAGAACTGCGTACTGGTCGGTGTTGTAGTTATTGTACTGTCTTGTTCTGTCTTGTGCACTTTATGTTTAATTTATGTAGTCCCTGTAGCTCTGTGTTGTTCTGTGTTGTCTTATGTAGCACCTTGGTCCTGGAGAAACGTTGTTTCGTTTCACTATGTACTTGTATATGGCTGAAATGACAATAAACTCCACTTGACTTGACTTGACTTGAAAAATACAGATAGTGGACATCCACCCATCCATCCAATTTCTTTCACTTGTCCGGGTTGCTTGGACAGCCCAATCTGGCCTCTCCCTAGCCACCTCCTCCAGCTACTCCATGGGGATTCCCAGATGCTCCCAGGCTAGATGAGAGATATAATCTCTCCATCTAGTCCTTGGTCGGCCCCAGGGTCTTCTCCCCATTGGACATGCCTGTAACACCTCCCCAAGGAGGCTTCCAGGAGGTATCCTAGCCAGATGCCTGAACCACCTCAACTTTTGATGCTGAGGGGCAGCAACTTTACTTTGAACTCCCCTCGAATGTCTGAGCTCCTCACCCTATTTCTAACGCTGAGCCCGGCCACCCTGCGAAGGAAGCTCATTTCTGCCGCTTGTATCCACAACCTCGTTCTTTCGGTCACTACCCAAATTACCCAAAGGTTGGGACGTAGATTGACTGGTCAATTGATTGCTTCACCTTTCAGCTCAACTCTCTCTTCATCATGACAGACTGGTACAATGTCCACATAACTGCTGATGCTGCACCGATCCATCTGTCAGTCTCTTGCTCCACTCTGCAATCACTCATGAACAAGACCCGAGATACTTACACTCCTCTGCTTGAGGCAGTGTTTCATTCCTGAGAACCATGAGCTCAGATTTGGAAGTGCTGACCCTCATACCAGCTGCTTCTCACTCAGCTACAATCCGCCCCAGAGCATGCTGGAGGTCACTGCTCAATGAAGCCAACAGAACATCATCATCTGCAAATAACAAATGATGTGATCCTGAGGTCACCAACCTCCATGATCCTTTAGAGGGCAAAGGGCTGGTCCATTGTTCCACGGCCAGGATAGAATCCACATTGCTCCTCCTGAATCTGAGGTTCGACTAATGTCTGAGCTCCTCACCCTATTTCTAAGGCTGAGCCCGGCCACCCTGCGAAGGAAGCTCATTTCTGCCGCTTGTATCCACAACCTCGTTCTTTCGGTCACTACCCAAATTACCCAAAGGTTGGGACGTAGATTGACTGGTCAATTGATTGCTTCACCTTTCAGCTCAACTCTCTCTTCATCATGACAGACTGGTACAATGTCCACATAACTGCTGATGCTGCACCGATCCATCTGTCAGTCTCTTGCTCCACTCTGCAATCACTCATGAACAAGACCCGAGATACTTACACTCCTCTGCTTGAGGCAGTGTCTCATTCCTGAGAACCATGAGCTCAGATTTGGAAGTGCTGACCCTCATACCAGCTGCTTCTCACTCAGCTACAATCCGCCCCAGAGCATGCTGGAGGTCACTGCTCAATGAAGCCAACAGAACATCATCATCTGCAAATAACAAAAGATGTGATCCTGAGGTCACCAACCTCCATGATCCTTTAGAGGGCAAAGGGCTGGTCCATTGTTCCATGGCCAGGATAGAATCTACATTGCTCCTCCTGAATCTGAGGTTCGACTAATGTCTGGACCTTCCTTTATAGTACTCTGGCATAGACTTACCAAGGGAGGCTGAGGAGTGTGATACCCTAAAATTGAAACACATCCTCTGGTCCCCCTTCTTAAAGATAGGAACCACCACCCTAGTCTTCCAATCCAGAGGTACTGTCCACAACCTCCACACAATGTTGAGGAGGCGTGTCAACAAGGACATCCCAACAACATCAAGAGCCTTTAAGAACTCAGGGCAAATCTCATCCAACCCAGGAGCTCTACCTCTAAGTCGTTTAACTGCCTCAGTGACCTCAGCCCCAGTGATGGGCAAGTCCTCCTCTGAGTCCTCTAACTCTATTTCCTCAACAGAATGCATGTTGGTCGGATTCAGAAGGTCCTCGAAGTACTCCTCCCACCATCTGACTATGTCCCCAGTTGAGGTCAACAGTTCTCCATCCCCACTGTAAACAGCATAGGCAAGGCCCTGCTTCCCCTTCCTGAGTTGCCTGATGGTTTGCCAGAATCTCTTGGGGCCGAACAAAAGTCATTTTCCGTGGACTTTCACCGAACTCCTCCCATACCCGAGTTCTCGCTTCTACCACTGCCATTGCTGCACTCCCCTTGGCCCTTCAGATTCTGTCAGCTAAACTTTTTTTTTTAGCAAAATGTCTTCCAATATTTTCCATACTTAGTTTATATTATATATATTTTTTCAGATAGCCTTCAAGAATGAATATAATAATAAGAAATGGCTGTTTCAATACAAAATAAGAACGTATTGAAATCATTCTCATGGCTGGATCAGGAAGCTGTCGCAAGGTTGCGATGGACTTTAACAGGGAACATGGCAAGCGCATCACACATGACACTGTTGCCAAACTGGGAGCCAAAGTTGGGAAAGACAACGCCGTGTGTGTTTACAAAAAATGGCAATCATGTAGAGGATGTTTTGTAAATAAAGTTATGTTTTGCTAAAATATATATAAAGTATATACAGTGAGGTCCAGAAGTATTTGGAGTTTTTGTGATTTTGACTTTATACACCACCACAATGGATTTGAAATAAAACAATCAAGATGTGATCGAAGTGTAGACTTTCAGCTTTATTTTAAGAGGGTCCACAAAAATGTGGCATTTACCATTTAGGAATTACAGCCATTTTAAGCAAAGTACTTCCATTTTCATGGGCTCAAAGGTATTTGGACGAAGTGACATAATTGTAAATATAACCATAATTTTAATACTTGGATGAAAATCCTTTGCAGTCAGTGAGTTATATTTGTTATACTACAAAGTCCATGGAAAAGAATTGATATATGCTAACATATTACTAGCATTATTACAGCACATGGTTTGCAATTTTGATTTTTTTCTTTCTGTTTTACAAACAATAGACGGACACAAACATTTTACAGTGCAAGGCCATGCACTTTTCTGGCCCTTATACCAGAAAATCCTCAAGACTCTGATGATGATTTGAGTGATGACAATGACCAAATAGAGAATCCTGATTATCAGCCCACACAAGCAGAAGAGACTGGGGACACTTCTTTTGAATCCATGGATGAGGAGGAGGTTGCCTCAACAAGCTCATCTTCTAAACCACCACTAAGAGAGGAAAAGTGAAAAACACCCTAAAAACAGTGTTCTTGGCAGAGCCAGAGGACACCCCAAGCCTAGTTCACCCTCACGCACTAGGAGACTCTGGAAGTATGAAGACATTTAGGCATTCCAGGTACCTAATTCAAGATTTGGTTCCAGGAGTTGGGGGATCCAATCAAGACTAGCGCTGAAGAGTCAGAAGATTTCCTGACAATACTACTCTTCATGAATGTTTTCAGCTTCCCATCCCTATAGGACTACTGGCACCACGATCAACGTTTCAACATGATAGCTGATATCATGCCAAAGAAAAGATTCAAGCTGTTATGCTGGTTCTTTCATTTTAATGATATTCAGGAGTGCAATGACAGTCCAGACCAATTTTACAAAATTTCTGACCCCAAACCCTTTTCCAGATGCTTTGTGAGCACTTTCTCCTCATCCCATCCACTTACAAGCACAGTGTGGATGAGGTCATGGTGGCATATAAAGGCACAAGGGCTGGCGCTCTCCGCCAATATATTGCCAACAAGCCAGACAAGTGGTACTTTAAATTGTTCTGCCAGGCCAGTTTATCTGGCATCATCCAAAAGAAAAAAGAAAAAAGAGAAAAGAAAAAAGAGAAAAGAAAAAGGGGCAGTCGTGGCCTAATGGTTAGAGGCTCGGACTTGCAACCCGAAGGTGAACCTGAAGGTTGTGGGTTCGAGTCTCGGGTCCGGCAGGGATTGTAGGTGGGGGAGTGAATGACCAGCGCTCTCTCCCACCCTCAATACCACGACTGAGGTGAGACCCTTGAGCAAGGCACCGAACCCCCAACTGCTCCCCGGGCGCCCACTGCTCCGGGTGTGTGTTCATGGTGTGTGTGTGTGCGTTCACTACTGTGTGTGTGCGCACTTGGATGGGTTAAATGCAGAGCACAAATTCCGAGTATGGGTCACCATACTTGGCCACAAGTCACTTCACTTCACTACTGCTCTATAAAGGTGCATCCACATTTTTCAATGTTGCCCTAAGTGAGCAGGAGCAGATGCTACCTCTAGGGGCCAAACTGGTGAAAACGTTATGCACAACCATAACACGGACATGGCTTTCAGTCATCTTCTGTGACTACTACTTCATCACCTGCATGCAAACCTGGGTGTCAAGTGCATTGGCACTGTCCGAACAAACCGCATCGGTGGAGCTCCCTTGATGACAGACAAAAAGCTGATGAAGAAAGGACGTGGAGCTTTTGATTACAGGTCTGCTGAAGGGATGATCACAGTAAAATGGTTTGACAACAAATGTGTCAAACTTCTGAGCAATGCCTGTGGGATCATTATCCTCCTGTCCACCACAGATGTCATCTCAGAAGAAACACTACACCTCAAGACCCTCACAACCACAACCAGATGTGTGTTATGATAACTGCAGACATTTGCCACTATGACAAGCGAGGTTGGTGCAACCTCTGTCAAAAGGGTGTGTTGAGATATATTCTCATTCAAAAAGTTAGCATTTTATTTGACTTTTTATCAATGTATTTATACTTTTACCATGAAGTGACTTCTCTGCCATTTGGTAGAGGCCTATACTAAAAAAAATTGTGGAGTTTGTTGTTATCATTGCCTTAAGGAAATAAAAAATGCAACGAAAACAAATTTCCATTGTTTTTTTCTTAGTGAGGATGGTAAAGGGTTAATCAATTTTTGGACACCAGTAACATTTCTACATTATATCCACATGTGCACATGTGCATTCTTAGAAAGAAAGAAGACCTGTGAGACATCTTCATTTTTGCATGATTGAAAAGCCACGCCACTGTTCACAAAATCTGTAAACAAAGTCTTAAAGAAGACTCTCAGTGTGGGAATAACCTTTTTTAAGATCTGAACATGATATGATTAAGGTTGATGATGTATTTATAACACAGTTTCAGAAAGTTTTTTTTTTTTTTTTTGGAGTGCTGTTGCAGATTTAATGATGACAAACATGCAAGTAGGTGGACTGACCACTCTACATTGCCCCGGGTGTGAATGAGTGTGTGAATGTGTGTGCTGGCATCCGATCCAAGGTGTATTCCCACCTCTTTCACAGTGTGCCTGGGTTCCATAAGTAGGTCCACTGCAACCCTGAGCAGCATGAAGTGGTTACTGAAGTTGAATGAATGAATTTCACTAGGCTATTACTTGGACTATTGGGCTACAGCACCAAACAGATGCTAATACCACTACCACCATCACCACCATCCCCACCACTACTACTACTATTACGTAGTATTATTATTATTATAGTAGTAGTGGTAGTAACAGTAATATTAATATTATTATTATTATATCTTATATTGCACACAACGGACAAAATTACTTGGACCATTGGTCTACTTTTTCTTCTTCATAATAATACTAATAATAATATAATATTAAATAATAATATAAATAAATAAATAAATAAATAAATAAATTAATAATAATAATAATAATAATATTTATTATTATTATTATTATTATTATTATTATTATTATTATTATTATATAATTTTCCTCTAGCTCTCTGTGGTTACCTTAATGTGTGTATTACTGAAGATGTTCAACACTCCAGCACTACAGCATTGCAGAGCTGAGAGAGGCATGTGCAGCCTGGAGCACGCTGATGACGTAGCACTCCGCGGCAGGATAAGAGCGCGCGCGCAGCAGAGACATGGCCTCCTCCAGTGACAGCTCGCGGAACTGCACCGTGTAGAGCACCAACACTCTGAGTCTTCTGGTTTGAAATTCATCACTCCAGCAATTTCTTGAGGCTTGTTAATGCGAGAAGGTAAGTGTGCTTAAAGTTTGCATGAATCTTTCATACGGTTTTTCTGTGTTAAGTGTGGGACTGGAGCTTATATTATAGGTAACTAATTGATTGACCTTTCCATTACTAATGGTTTTCTTTAGAAGATTTTTTTTAATTTTTTTTTTTATTTTAGAGTTTACAGCAGGGTTTTAAAGATTATAAAGGTCCCCTAATAAGATTTAAAAATATATATATAACTGCAACAAATGCAAGCTGTCTAATTTAAGTTATTTATTATTATTATTATTATTATTATTATTATTATTGACACTTCTTTTTGGCATTTTTGAAAGCCTTACACAATATAATATAATATAATATAATATAATATAATATAATATAATATAATATAATATAATATAATATAATCTTGGATGTATATTTTTGTGCTCATGCAAGTAGATGGTGGTGAATATTGGGTAGATATTGACTTGTAACGCCCTCTGTGGGCAGAGAGGTGATTCACTGCTTATCATACAAGAAGTCCTGAAGTCCTGGAGTAGCCCCTGTTCTGCACATTTTAGTGTTTTCCCTGCTTTAACACATCTATCAACTAATCAGCTAATTAGCAGTCCTTCCTGAGTGGTAGTATGTATGTTAGAGCAAGGAAGAGACTAAAACGTGCAGGACAGGAGGTTCTCCATGACCAGGTTTGAGAACCTGTGCAATAAGGTAACTCAGGATTGCTCTTAGCAAATTCATCACTATTTCTGTTTTTGTTTATTTCCATCTGCACTGGTATAAATTGAGATATTTGACTGTACTGCTGAATACAGCATGTTAGTAGTTAGTTTTAATATAGTTTCAAGCATTAACATTTCTCTGACAAATACATTTAACCTTCAGTGACTCCGCTCATACAGAATTTAGATTTTGTCCCATTCAGAGGAGCAACACTAAAATAGTAGCCTGTCTTTTTCAGTGCGAACTGTGTGGGAAATATGTGCCTTATTGCTTACATGGAAAGGGTTTTGGCCTGAATTTTAAAGATAAATACAGTTTGCCATCCACATTCAGTGTTCATATAAAGGTCAAGTTGAAAGAATGCTTCAAAAGTTAACTACACTATAATACACTGGATGGAATAAACATGTTCAGATAAAATTCTGTGTATTCTGACAAAAAATTTCCTGGTAGTATATTTCAGGGAGTGTGTTTCAGAATGAACTGGCATTTGAAATCTGGCCTTTATTTATATATACTTGTATTATTGCTTTGCCTATAACACTGCTTCTGGTTTATGGTTTAGTGTATTTGCCATTATGTACATTTTTGAATGACACATTTTTACCCATACACTTTGTGTTTTGTAACTTGATTCACTAGAATTGTTTCTAAAACCGCATCCTGTTCACTATTTGTTTACTGTCTGTAATTCACAAAGGATTATTTTCTTTAATAATAAAACAAGCCTAGGCTGGTGTAATAGGTGAGACATATCTGATCTGAGCTGTAGCATGTCTGACCTCCTTTCTCCCTGTTTTCTATCTGAGCAGAAGGAGATAAGGTTCAAAGTTGCAGCCAACTAATGGCTAAATATCTGTGTAATTTCACTCGCATTTGAGAATCAAACAGAGCCGCTCCTACATGTTCAAACAAGGGTAGAGGTGAACCTGTTCACCGTATGTATGCAATCTAGTGTCTAAATGAGCTTCTACTGAAGACAGCTTGTATGTTGTTAAAGGAGAGTAGCATACATGTTATGCTCAGTGGCCTGTAATACAAATTCTTCACTAGGATTGAAATGGGTTGGTGTGGCCTCTTTAGTAAGATAATGACCCATTTTCTTTAAGTGTGCTTAATGTGAATAGCTGAAAATGAATTAGAAACAGTGCATGTATGAATTTCTAGGCATCTTACAATTTGATTCAATTTTGACTGATTTCAATTATAAAACAATTGTCTGTACATCTCAATGCATGTCAGTTTCTATAGCCCACTTTATGATTTTTTTTCTCTGATGATTTGCAATATTATTTTCATTCATTCATTAGGAAAAACACAAGTGTTTTTTTTTTTTTTCATTTTAATCAGAAATGCTTAGACTATTTTCAATTGTAAAAAAAAAATCCTAACCAAAGGAAAACAAAATAAAACACCCATGCACATTCTATGGGAGCCTTTGCCATACCACAGTACATCTGGTGTAGAGAAATATCAGCACTCCACAAGTTCTCTCCCAGTGGAGAAGCCCATCAGCGGGCGTGACCAGGAGCAAAAAAAAGAAAGGGGCAAGGCATGGAACACTCCACATGTGCACCAGCTGTAGACAAAAGTGCCTCTCATTCAGTCACGATCACAAGAAAAGGACAAAGTGAGTAGTTTAGCTTAGTTTATTTGTTATTTGATGAATGTTGCTGTAGTGAGTCTAATTTCAGTCAGATGCATGTGTTTAAAGAGTACTTCACAAAAAATTGTTAAATATATAATAGGAAATGGTAGATAGTGATGAATAATTAGCATGATCTAATTAGTGTAATGCTTATGACTTGTAAGTACTGAAGACCCAAATATTCTTTAGGACATTAACTTATTTAAGGGGAGTAGCAATTAGGTGTGGGTGATATGACAAAAAAAAAAAAATCATATCATGATTCTCAAAGACATTTCTATGATATATCCTGATATATACAGTAGGTTTGTTCACAAACAGCCAGAAATACAGTAGTGTTGCATTAAAAAACAATGAACTTGTTTATTATTAATAAACAAATTTATACGCAATGCATTTTTATTTGGCATATTTAAAAAAAACATATTTTTGACACATTTAACACTGATAAAGAAAAAAATAAAATCTGTAAAAACATTTTACAATTTAAAAATTAAAACATTACATCAGATACTTCCAGTCAGTCTGTAATTATTATTATTATTATTATTATTATTATTTTTATTTATTTATTTATTTTTTTTTTTAATATATCAGCAGGGATATTACACACACAATATCTAAGAAACACATGTTGTGACATACTTTGTCAGTATGTGGTCTACAGACATCTCTATCAGCTTAATATTGTTACAGGGCTCAGCCTGTGGTGTGGGCAGAGGCGTAGTATAGAGCCCGTTTGTCACCGAAAGGACGATATAGCGTTAGGGGAACCGAGTATGAGAGCAGGGTGGATGAGGAAATGCATGCTGGCTGCCAAAAAGCTCAACCAAAACCAAGTGCCTTAGCCAAGGCGTGAAACAAATAGCTTTGGAACGCTGCTCCCAGTGCCTCCATTCCTGCAATGCCAACTTTACAGCTAGGAGTTTGCGGTTCCCAACATTATAGTTCCTCTCAGGCGGGGTCAGATGGTGGGAAAGTATGCACATGGGTGCAATTTCTGGTCAGGCCCTGAATGCTGGCAGAGGACGGCACCAACTCCTATATCCTTTCAAGGTTTTGAAGGCCTGCTGTGCTTCCCTTGTCCACTTAAACCCAGCTAGGGTCTTTTTGGTCAGTGCACTAATGGGAGCCTCCAGGGTGCTAAAGTTCTGAATGAAGCGCCGGAAGAAAGTTGCAAACAGAAGAAAGTTCTGTACCAGTCGGATTGATGTGGGTTGTGGCCACTCTGTATCCACCTTTATCTTGGCCACGTGCATACTAAGGCTCCCTTGGGACACAACAAAGCCCAAGAAAGAGATTGTGGTGACATGGAATTGTGATTTCTCAAGCTTGACATAGAGATGGTTCTGCATGAGGAGCTGAAGGACACAATGCACATGAACAATATGTTCCTCCAGTGAGCTGTTAAAAATCAAGATGTTGTCTAAATAGACGAAGGTATAACGGTTCAGGATCTCCCAGAGGTCCCAAAGATGAACCACTGGAAGACCGCGGGAACGTTCATCAGGCCAAAGGGCATCATCAAATGTCCATAGTGCCCTGATGGCATGATGAACATGGTCTTCCACTCATCCCCTGGTCTCACGCAGATCAGATTGTATACATTGTGTAAATCTGATTTTGAAAAATGTTCACTCACTGCAGATAGTCAGATGCCATTCATCAATGGCAGGGGGGGGTGTCTATCCTTCTGGGTGACTGTGTTAAGCCCATGGTAATCAATGGCAGGCCGCAGGTCCCCCTTCTTTCTTCTTAACAAAAAGGAAAGGGAGAACAACCTGTCCCCAGGAGCAGGTTTATTGTACAATCAAAGGGCCGATGGGGAGGCAGCGTCTGGGCCTCTTTAAGGTCCCAGTAGTCTTGGGGCACTTGGGACAAGTCTACTTGGTCCGATGTAGTCTGAGCCAGAGTGAGTATGCCTTTGAGGCAGTTCTGGGAGCATTGGAAGCCCCAAACAGAAATGGACCTTGTAGGCCTGTCGATATGTGGGTTACGTTTCTGAAGCCAAGGGAATCCCAGCACCAGTTGCACCACAGGAACCAGGGTTCCATAAATGGACATGCATTCTGTTTTCTGTTCTAGCTGGAAAAGGAAGGGTGAGGTTTGGGTTGCTATGGGACCCGACCCTAATGGTCTTCTGTCAAGTGCAGAGACTGGGATGGGAAGCGGATCCACTGGCAACCCCAGTCTCTTCACTAAAGTCTCATCACTAAAATTGCCAGCCGTTCCAGAGTCATTGAAGACCTCAAGAGCTTGAGTGAGTTTTTGACTCCACAAAGTGATTGTGACAGGAATGAAGAGGCCAGACATGTGAGGGGCCATCACAGATCCCCCTTCCTGGGATGGCCCCTGCCTTTTGGCATCAGGTGGGAACAATGTGAATGCCAATGGCCAGCCTGCCCAGAAAACAAGCACCTGTTTTCATGTCTATGGACCACCCGCTCATGAGGAGGAAGCCCAGCGGTGCCTAATTGCATGGGCTCCACTGATGGCTCCTCGGGTTAAATAAATACGGCCGTATTTATTTGCAGACATGTTCACGTTGTTAGAATGGTGTTTGCTGCATTGTTGCAAGAGGTTGTCAATTCTAATTAACAGGTCATACAGAGCTTCTAGGTCCTAAAGAAGGTTGCAAGTAGCCAGCTTGTCTTTTAACTCCTCAGAAAGGCCAGCCAGAGCTCGCAGCAAGAGTTCGAAACTCCACTGCATAATCGGCAACTGAATGACTACCTTGACGGATCCAGAGAAAGGATGACGTCATGTTCCTCCCCAGCAAGTGGGTGCTGACACAATGTCATATGCTGACACAAACGAGTCACTGGTGGAGTGGTCTGTTAACTTATTCTGCCAGACTGCTGTGGCCCATGCCAGTGCGCTCCCAGTCAACAGAGAAATCATGAAGGCAATCTTAGTCCATTCAGAGGGAAACTGAGATGGCTGCATTTCAAACACAAGCAAGCACTGCATTATAAAAGAATTACACTTCTCTACTTCTCCTGCATATCACTGAGGAGCAGGCAGTCTCGTCTCAGTATGTGCAGGGAGGGGCAGTATCGTGGATCGGGCTTCTGGAGTCAACTCATGAGTCGATTCCTTATTCGTCTTTCTTGGTGGGGGAGTGGGGATTGGGGGTGTTTGCCTGCTCATGTTTAGCTAGAGCAGTGGCCTGACCAGCCATGATTTCTCCTATCTGCTCCAAATTAGCTGATTCCTTGCTGGTGAGAACTACTGTTACAGGGCTCATCGCGTGGTGTGAGCAGAGGCGGAATATAGAGCAAGTTTTCCCCGAAAGGAAGATACAGCATTAAGGGAACCAAGTCTGAGAGTGGTGTGGATGAGGACGTGCACACTGGCCACCCAACAACTCAACCAAAACCAAACGCCATAGCTGAAGTGCGAACCAAGTAGCTTTGGAGGACCGCTCCATAGCACTAGCCACCAAGCTGATTACGGGAGCAATGCACGTGAGGTAGTGGGGCTTATGTGGTACGATGTGGGATCAGAAATATGGGAGCTTCAGAACATTAGGCTCAACACAAAGAGTATGGCGATAAGGCAGGAAATGACAACTCAAAATGGCCTTCTCCTTGGCCAAAATTAAAGGCACAAAATGATAATGGAACAAATGGTTCTTAACTTAAAGGACACTATTATTTATCTCGAAATCAGATTTTCTCTTTCTAGCCTTCTCTTTTGTCTTACGTTCGTTTTCCTTCTTTTCCTTAATCTACTTTCTCTGTACTTCTGAGTTGCCCTTCTTCTCTTTCTTAAATCTGTCTTCCCCTTAATTCTGAGTTCATTTTCTTTCTATTCCTTAATGCTTTCTCTGTAATTCTTTCTTTCTATGTTTCTTTCTTTCTCTCTTTCTTTAAATCGGAGATCAGAGTAACGTGGTGCTTCTCTGTTACCTGGCACAGATCTATGTCTGCACATGGAGTGAGGCATTCGGAGGGCTTATAAAGAGGTGCGGCCAGGTGCAGCGAGGTTAGGCCGATTACTCACAAGAGGGCGTCGTGTAGCAACCAGTGCCGGATCTATGATGAAAGCCCGTGTAGGTAGCCGTTATTGATGATCCTATTTTTTTGTACCTTTAGATTTGAGATCATTTCAGATTTCTGAGATAACTAAGTTATTCTCATTATATTTTCAAGAATATTTCCCTTTTTCCTGACAAAGCCTCAGCAATCATGATTTGTATACTTATCACCATATGTCAAGTTTTAATTAAATCCTCACCGGCTTGTGACCAGCTTTCCTCGCCTCCAGAAGAGCGTCCATTTCATCCATCTACAAACAAACACACACATGAGGGATGAGGGATTGGTGGGTGGGGTTTTGCTTCCACATGGCCAATGGTAATCCATCATTTCAGTGTCACAGTTTTTAAAGAATCAGATATGAAACACTTGGTATATTGATTGAATATACATATGACAAATAATTCCTAAAAAATTTATAAAATTATAAAATATATAAAAATATTAAATAATAATAATAATAATAATAATAAAAATAATAATAATAATAGCGTGTGTGTGTACTCACCCTGGCACTCAGGAGCTCAGAATCTCTGATCATGTTCATGACTTCATAGTTGTTCTCACCTGCCGAAAGCATACAGGTGATCTTATTAGCCAGAGTTGGGTGAATTTTCTTGACTAGAGGCAGCATATAATCATCTGCAGAGAGATAGAAAGAGAGAGGTGTGTGAGAGAGGGAGAGACAATAGAGATAGAGTGAATGGTCCCAGCCACCCAATCATGTAACATGGGCTCAGGTGCTAAACCCTTTCTATACACTCTTATTGAGTAACAAAAGCAAGAGGAGTTGAAACCAGGTGTTTGTAGAAGTTTTCTGTCTACACAAGGAAACACTTCCCAAACAGTAATGGGAAAGCAAAAAAAAAAGTGAATTAAAATGCTGAGATGCAGAGGAGGAGTGTATATGAGCCATACTGATGTGTGCGTTTGTGTGCATATGAGCATATGAAACTCCCGTGCCATCTGGTTGTCTACCTAAGCGGACTCCAACATGTAGACAGTGAGATGTTTCCCATCTGGTGGATACATGGGTACATCCTGGGAACATAGGATATTATTATTATTATTATTATTATTCTAATCACACTATTAGATTAGTGTCATTACTCACTTATATAATATATTGTAATATTAAGCTTGCAGAAGATTGTTATTGTTTTGTGTGTTGGGTGAATGTATGTTTTGTTCTTACTGTTGTGTCCTTGTCCTGCTGCACACCACTCACAGAAGCTTGAGTTGGAGCTGGAACCTCATCTGCTGCTTGGTCTGCAGCTGGGACACTTTCTACAGCTGGAACAGTGTCTACAGCTGGGACACTTTCTACAGCTGGAACAGTGTCTACAGCTGGGACACTTTCTACAGATGGAACAGTGTCTGCAGCTGGGACACTTTCTACAGGTGGAACACTGTCTACAGCCGGGACACTTTCTACAGATGGAACAGTGTCTGCAACTGGGACACTGTCTACAGCTAGATATTTTTTGCAAATGGCACTGAGTCTGCCACTGGACCAGATGTTAGTGTTGTCATATTTGTACACTCTTCAGTCTTACATGGCTCCTGACTGCTTGATGGTGTGATGGTGCCACCGGTCTGCTGATGCACTGGTGCAGGACATCTGGACATCTGCTTACAGAAAACAAGCACCAAACAAAGACATATAGTTACAGGCTGTGTCCTAAACCATATCCTGCTATGCAAGTACATTTGTGCTGAAAGCTATTCAGCAAAAAACTGTTAGTTAGCTGGCTAGAATGTTCAACTGCTACACAAAAGCCCTTTCTGTGGCTACATCTCAAAGCATGCCCAACCGTTCTAAATAGTATAGCACCATAGCTTATGAGTAGGTGCCAAACTATTTAGTACAGAAGCATGTAGTTTGTAACACAGTCAAAGGATAGTCAGATAAATACATATCTAAGTTGTAAGCTAACATTGATCACTAAAGGGTATTTACCTAGTTTCTGTCATCTGTTTTGACACACTTTATGTATACTAGCATTCAATTTGGGTTGTAGCCAAACAGGCAGGGCTCAGTCAGAATGACCTGGCTGCTAAACCCTGACCTAGCAAGCTAAGACACTATTTAGTATGCTAGTGTGTGGTTTGTAGCCATGGAGAGACTGGAACGCACACACTGTGTAACAAATGCAACACTGATATACACTCAGACAGCAGTGACACATTTGTGGCTGGATGGTTCGTGCTGTCCGACTATTTATAACCGACTATAGCCAGGTTCTGAGCCTGTAACACACATACACACAGCAGTTAACACACCTTATTTTGTCTTGTTTCTCTCAGATCAGAATCACAGGTGGCAGTTATGCTATCCAGCTAGCAGCAGCTTCTTGTGGTAGATAGAGCAGGTGCTCAAACTTTTTTCATCCAGGCACCTTTAACTATTGAATAATTGTAATAATTGAATAATGGTGTTCACAATGTAGCAGGGAGGTGATATAGGCTGGTAGATGTTTTCTACGGCGTTAACCTGCATGCTCACCATCCTCTGCATGTTGTGATGGGAAAAGCAATCCTGGCATTCCTTCTTGTGCTGAGCCACACTCACATACACCAGCTTCCTGTCCCACAACCTGCTGTTTGTCTCTCTCCTGGTCTTCGTGGCTTCCTGGGAAGACAAGAATCGCACAAAGCCAAATCCTCTAGAGTGGCCATTCTCCATCATCACCTGTAGGAGATAGTGAGGAGACACATTAGGACATGCCAAACATGCTAACCATGAGGAAAAATTAGCTCTCCAGAGTCAGTAAGGGGAAGTGGACACAGGTTATTGGGAAAGAAATAAAATGTAGGGATTATTAGTTTTAGGTGACCTTTGTGCTGGCGATGGTTCTAAATTGTGAGAACTTCATAGACACTTGTCATCTACTACATCATGAAGGTTCTTCATGCAGAGGTTCAGACCCTACAGCAGAGAAGACAGAGTCAGCATCCCTTGTGTGTGTGTTTGTGTGTGTTTACCTGCTCAAACTTGTGATTGAGTTCAGTCTGTCTCTCTGCTTTAGCCTATGCTCGGCCCACGTACACCTGCTTGCGGTTCAGTTCCTTTCCATTCGTTTCAGCCACAGCCTGCACACAAACACACACACACACACACACGCACCATTGCCCAGAGGTTTTACTTGCTGTAAGGAAACTTTCCACAAGTGTACACTTGGCTGCGTGTCCTCGTGTCTCTCAAATCTTACGAAGCCAAAACGTTTTGACTTCCTGTTCCCATCTGTCATGACATGGACACTCGGTGCAGGACCTGGAACACACAAACACAAACACCACACACACAGCAACAACTTTAAGGCTCACTCTGAACTCTAGAATACATTCTAACAAGCTTTGTTCATGTTTATTTTATAGTGTTTATTTCATGTTCAGGTGTATAACTCATTATGTTTATATGAGTGTGTAGAACACTCAGAACTCAGAACACTCTCAGTTAGGGATTCTTACTGAACTTGCTGAAGATGTCTTTGTGTCATCCACGTCTTCACCCAAGTTTTTGATTTATATGATGGTGACGACTTGGGAGCCGGGGCCCGCCTCAGCCTTCCGCTCCTCACAGAGTTTAAAGTGTTCAATAAACCTGTAACACGAAAGAGGCACTGCTCTTGGAGTCTTTATCCAAACACTGCTGTTAGTCCTTATGCCTACACGACCAAAATTATACCTTAATGTTGACTGAAATACACTCATAAGACCAAATAGAACTAAATATCAAATGGAATTAGTTAAGCACAAAAGAATAAATGTAAAAAAAACCCCTGACATTTGAACCCAGGTTGAACCCAGGTAAAACATAGTAAATTAAATGTGGCTTACGCTTTGTGGTTCCTCAGCCTCCGCAGACTCAGAGTGGACATAGCCGTACCCTTTCGACCCCTTCCCCTAACCTACAACCTTCAGGAAAGACATGTCATGTCAACACACAGAATTTATGTCAAACTGAGCTAATACAGGACATTAAAAAAGTATTTAAGACAATGCTACATCATGCTACACAGATATTCACATCTAAATAGTTCAAAGTCTGAAACCTGCATGACAGGATCTTCCCAAAGATGGAGAAGGTGTCATAAAGGGCCATGCTTTCAATTGACTTGTCCAGGTTCTTCATGAACAGGTTTCCAATGCTGGTCTTCTTCAGGGATGAATCCCTCTGAGACCACATGATATATGGGTCGCCCCATAAGGAGTTCAAAATTGAGCATTTCCAATGCTCGCTCAGCTGAGGGAAAAAAACAAATTAAAGCTCATTAATTTCAATAAATGCTTAGTGTCTTATTTAGCTTAATCACAAACAGAAAAAGCCTATGAGAGAAATCAAGCCATTAATTGAAGTATTTATTCTAAGAAAATAAATAACTCATAAAAATATCTTTTTCAACAAAACCATGTCATATAAGGCACAGAACTTGACCTTATCCTTGCAATAAAGCAAAAAAAAAAAAAAAAATTACACATATAGTCTTAAGTATGCACAGCATTCTCCTGTGTTCTTTATGATTTGTATTACCGTAGACTCAATGGTGAAAGTTGATGTGAGGAGCCTGGCTCATTTAGTAGGTCTACCAATACGCTAACCTAAAATAAATATAATTAAAAATAGCTTAAAATGTTAATATAGATAAAATGCATCAGATGTGGATCTTTATTAGCTCATTAGTCCTTCAACTGAGTAACAGATGCATTTTCGAAGCACAGCTTTGAGCTTTTGAGCAGGCAAACCCATGTCATTCAAAGACTCTAGGATTTCAACAAATGCTTTCTGATATGACACTACACGTCTCATATCAACATCAGATGCGATTTAATTTATTGTGGTAGTCTGCTTTTGAGTGTTTCATTTATTTGAGTTAAGGATTTGTTTATTTAAATCACCTTCTACTGTACCCTTTTAGCATAGGCTATTCCTTCCTACTTTTTATGAGGCTCGGCATTATCTGACTCCAGCACATAAGGACTGCACCTGCTGGGGATTCAGGATGAGAACTTGTCTTGGGTTATAAATAATTCTTTAATTATATCAGACTTCAGATCAATCCAGCTGATTGAGTTCTTATATTAATAAAAACCTAGTTAGATAAAGAGTATACATAACGTCTAGTTGATGAGTTTAGAAGGAGGATTGATTTTCTACCTGATTTTGGCCAGATTACACTTTCATAATTTTCTACATGATACCATTAACTTCAGCAATAAACTTTCATTTGTGTGTGCATTTTATGGCATTTTCGAGGATACCAGAAACAACATCTTTATTGGCATCAACCTTTGCCACAAACGCCTCTCACTCAGCTTAACTGAAATTCACTCTTTTGCCTCTTGGTTTACTTCTTTCCTTGGATCTTGGACAACTGTAGATGAATCTGTGGACTGTTTTCCTGCTGAATGTTTTTGATGATTCAGTATTACTCTGTTTTTGATACCCCCATTCCTCTCCAGGCCAGTAGGTATAGGCCTGACAGTATAGTGTAAAATTTAGTAGGACTAACAGTATTTCTACATTATTATAAGTATTTCTACAGATCCTTCTGAGTGAAATGAATGACTGGGCCTGTGCATATACTGTACGTTACATTGACAGTTCAATGAAAGTGATTTGCATTTTGAATAACAAGATTAATCGAGTTCCATAGTTTGTCACCGTCATTTTTTTTAACAGCCAAGGAGGCACACTGTAAATTGTAAACATTAACAATTACTCAGTAAGTAACATTGAGATGAAACGAATGCAACAATGCATTTCAGCGTATTTCACGAATGCAAAATTAACAGGAAAAGCTCAGAAAAGAAAGTGAGAAAAGTAGGCATAACATTACTACTTGGATGATGAAAACAACGAGTCACCACCTAGACACATCACAAGTCTGATGAAGGCCCAAGCTAAGGTATTATCCCAGCTGCCTATTCAGCCGCCCTGCCCGTGCCCTTTCTGGAGTTTGTGTTGACACAGAGTGCTTCACAAAATGGAAAGATGGATGCGAATGGCAGTGAGAATGGATCAGTAAAGTGTCCCGTTTGCTCAGATGTTCAAACTCTAGGTGGCCCTCCCTCTGTTTATTTTTAGACAAATCACACCTTGGCAACATCTATACAGTATATTAGGGTGTGTTTTTTGTAAATTAGATGTGTATAAGTTTTAAATTGGGGTGTTTCATATGCATACGACATGTAATTAAGGGATTAGTGGGAAGGAGCTTCCGTATACACAGCTGCAACTGGTTCTTCAATTGTGCACAAATCACTTTTTGTTATGGTATGATGTCATATGAAAATTTCAAGAAGCACATGCAGGTTTGCTTGTGCATCATACCAAATGTACACTTTTTGCTATGAAAATTTTGATAAATTAGAGCCACTGTGTCATGCTATTACATGCTATGTTTGATTGATTGAGCTTCATGGATTTGTGGAGCAGATTTGATTTTAAATTGTCATGCTAGTGAGGAGAGAGGCAAGGTGTGAAGACTAAAGTTTGATTCTGTAATGTGCAGATGTTTATGGGGATGACAAATTCAAGTGCAGGTCTGGAGCACAGTCTTTAGTAGGGGTCTATAGAGAAGAGTTAAAAATATACCAAACAAGGTTAAAACCACATGATGCTGCCAACTTAGGTTGCTGTACATGCTTGTGCCCTGTCCAGTTCTCAGTTTGTTGTTGATAAGGTCATGCTCTCTACTAACACAGGCTTCATTCCTTGGTGTCAGAGCAGAATTGTAAGGTATTTTAGCAGTTGTCACATTTTATATGGCAATAAATTGTCGCATGAGTGCTTACCAGAGCTGCCATGCTGTCATGCTGTCATGAATGTCCTTTCAGGTCATGTTGTTAACACCTGCATTGCTGTTTTACTTTGTTCTACACTATGTCCTGGAGGAATGATGGTTACATGAGAGAATGTATTGCTTCTAACCAGCTTTCTGTGCTCAACTGTAATTCATCTCAAATGGCCCTCATAAAGTGCTTGTGTAAATAAAGCATGTTACTTGTCTGTGGTTGGGGTTGTAACTGTAAAACTAGAAAAGCAGTAGGTGAATGACATGCCAGAGTTTGTGGTCGACCAACTATTTACTGCTTCACTCTTAGAAAAAAAAAAAGAATTCCTCCAGAGTGACAACCCAAAGAACCTACAAGGGATCTAGATTTAACTTTGAATGAATGAGAAAGGTGAATGTGTATGGAGTGGTGGAGCTTAGTCTGAAGTATGACATGTTCACAGCAGGAAATGCTCTCTACTCACACAAGCTTCTTTCCTTGATGACAATACAGAGTTGTAAAGTTATTTTTAAAGCTTGTCAAATTTTGTGGATTTTTTTAAGTTGCTGTGTCTGACTGACAAATTATGCTCAGAATATATTTAAAGGAATAAAATTAGTGCTGGCATTTTGATTGAATGAGTTGTTTTGGTAGTTGAATTTGGACAGTGAATGAACCATTATGCCAGGAAGTACATCGTGGTGTGAAGAGTTTTAAGAGTGTATCTTGATCTAAATAAAGCTTGCTGGAGTTTATCTAGGATGTGTTTCTTTGTTGTACCCAGAGTTCCCAGGACAGGCTCCGGAACCACCTTAACCCTGACCAGGATAAAAGAGTTACTGAAGATGGATTAATGAGTAATGCTTGTTAGCAAATAGAAAAAACTTTAAATTAGACAATTGCATAAAGCTGCTTCAATCAAGCAGAAGAGGTCTGAACTTTTGAGTATATATGTACACTATATGGCCAAAAGTATGTGGACACCTGACCATCACACACATATGTGGCTCTTCCCCAAACTGTTTGAAGCATGCAATTGTATAGAATGACTGTATGCTTTAGCATTAAGATTTCCCTTCACTGGAACTAAAAGGCCCAAACCTGTTCCAGCATGACAATCCCCCTGTGCACAAAGCAAAGTCCATGAAGACATAGTGTGCCAAGGTTGGTGTGGAAGAACTCGTGTAGCCTTGACCTCAACCCCACTGAACACCTTTGGGCTGAACTGGACCGCTGACTGCACACCAGGCCTCATCACCCAACGTCAGTGTCTAACCTCACTAATGCTCTTGTGGCTGAATGAGCATAAATCCCCACAGCCACGCTCCAGAATCTAGTGGAGAGCCTTCCTAGAAGAGTGGAGGTTATTATAACAGCAAAGGGGGACTAAATCTGGAATGGGACGTTCAACGAGCACATACGAGTGTGATGGTCAGTTGTCCACAAACATTTGGCTATATAGTGTACATACTCACATACATGATTATCCTTTACTGAGCCACTACACTGAGACGTGTCATGTCTCATGTTTCCATGATATACTCATCAGCTTTCTACTTTTCTTATTATTTTCTTCGACTGTAGTACTTTTATAGAGCAGGGTAAAATAGAATAAAAAATTCATTCAGCAAAGTTAGAGATCTTTTTTATATTTAAGAAAGGTGTTATTCTCAAACATACTGGTTGTCTTGATGCCTAAAACCCTCTAAACAAAACATACAAAATATGTCCATGAGCAGAGCTGACAAGAACAGCAAGTGCACTGTTATAAGTACAAGCACAGGTAGAAATACATTGATTTAATTTGTCTTGTTTACAAACTTGTGTAAAAAATTGACACATTGATCAGTTTAATTTGACTATAGGTTAGTATAAAAGTATGTGATTAATCTGGTGGCTCTTTTTGACTTGGCTTACTCGTACTGTATGGATACATGTAATAGTTTGTTTTCAAAAGGTGCATTTACAGATTTACATATTGTATACTTGGAGGTGTCTGGTGTCCTGTGGGCTATCCAAATTAAAAGCTTAGTCCTTGTCTTCTTGATCCACTGCTACTGGGTCATTTAAACATAGTTTGCATTGTAGTGCTTGCCAGGATGTCAATATTTTAATATGTTTTCCATAAATATTGTTTTTGCAGGAAAGTGAAATCCAAAAGTCGTGAAACACACTTTTAAAGATGTTAATATTAAGGCTGCTGTCATTGCTGATGCTCTTTACCTACACATATTCCACAGAAAAGGATGATATTCGAGCAGGTATGCATCAACTCTGTCTATTTTCCAATATTATCAGAATAATGTGTATGTATGATTGTGTAAATGTGTATCTGTAAATAAAGTATGTTCAGTGGTCCTGAGTCTTTTATCATGTGTTTTAGTTCTAGATACATGTTCATTAGGAATCTTAAAAGATCTGAAAAGACTCAGTACCAGTTACCCACTGCCCTTCTAAATGTACCAGTCAGGGTGCAGAAAACTCATCCTCCTCAAATCTGATGTTGTGTAGGTTGCAGTACAGCTGCGAATGATCTTGTGTACATCATTGATGGTTCCTGGAGCGTGGGCTACAAGGACTTTGATATTGCCAAGCGCTGGCTTGTCAACATCACCAGTGGCTTTAATGTAGGCCCCCATTACTCCCAGGTGGCTGTAGTGCAGTACAGTGACACTCCTCGGCTAGAGATCCCACTTGGTGCTCATCAAAGTGCCCAAGAGCTCATCAAAGCTATCCAGGCCATCCGTTACCTGGGAGGAAACACACAGACAGGCCGTGCCATCAAGTTTGCAGTTGATCACGTGTTTGCTTCCTCACAGCGCAGCGACACCAGTAGGAATCGAATTGCTGTAGTGGTGACTGATGGGAAATCTCAGGATGATGTGGTGGATGCTAGCGTAGAGGCTCGAGCACAGGGAATCACTGTATTTGCAGTGGGAGTGGGCTCGGAGATCACCACCTCCGAGCTGGTTGCCATTGCTAACACGCCATCCAGCTTCTATGTGCTATATGCACAGGACTACACCACCATCGATCGCATCCGAGACTCCATGGAACAAAAGCTTTGTGAAGGTGAGGTCTGGTAAAGATAGGAAGCTGGTAAAATGTTATATGAGGATTGCATGGAAGGTGTGACAGTGTGTTCAGGTCTTTCATCTTAAACGTGGGTCAGAAAACTTTTAGTAATATTTGGTGATGTTCTCTGCGCAACTCAGCATCTGTCACTAAACTATCTGTGTAACAGTTCATGGAAAAACTTCTAGTTTCTGTTGAATAGGAGAAAATATATCCAACCAGTCAGACCATATGTAAATGCCTCTCTACTTGCTTTTCAATTCAGAAAGCTAACACTCTTCCACTAGCATTCAGACATTCTAGCCTCGGCAGCATACATGCATGTGTTTATAGGGCATGGCTTTGGAGGGCTATAATAGCTATAATAATGTTCCCTTCTCAGCCTTGTTGTTTCTGTCTTGAAGTTAAGAACGCACAAAAAAAATGCAGCTTGTCATGTTACAGAGAAACGGCAAAGCCTCCATTCTGAAGACCTTCCCATGTCTAAAATCCTAAAGGAACAGCTTTACCTCTGCCTGCTACTCCTTCCATAAATGCTCAATAAACATCTCCTTGTGTCTCCTTACCTTATATAAGTTGTTACTATAGTTGCAGCTGAACTACTGTTCAAGCTATGCTGTTACAAAAAATTACTTACCACCTTCTGACCTATAAGATTCAAGAATTCAATAGTTCTGTGCTATAAGAGATAATGGTTTGATTACCAGGTACTAAGAAGGCATTCAGAGGAAGGCTGCCATAAGGAGGATTATAAAACACGCTTCTCTATGGTGTTCTGCAGAATCTGTTTGTCCCACACGTATCCCTGTGGCCTCTCGGGATGAGAAGGGCTTTGAGCTGATTCTCGGGATGAAAATCCATCAGAAAGCCAAGAAGATACAGGGCTCTTTGCTGTCAGAGACAGCCTACTTCCTGGATAAAGGAGTGGACATTACTGAGGAGACAAAGTAAGATGGTGTAGTTATATTATAACAGTGCCATGTCTCAACTGATAGGTCCTTTCTGCAAATATATACACACTTGGGAGGGCGATGACTTACTCAGGAGTCAAATCAGGTGAATTGGTTGGCACATCTTATCAACCTGTTCATGCAGCGTTGTTGGATGGCCAAATAAACTTGGAGAAGAGCAGTAAAGTATATAATTGTGCATTCTAAATCTTCTGTCTTGTGACTAATAAGTGTGTTGTGCACACTGATGTGCAATATATAATATGCAATACATCTTTATTATGCATATTATTCTCACATATATGAATAGCAAAGCACATTACATACAAATACATGTAAAGGCTTGTATATGAACACTACCAGTCAAAAAATTACATTTAGTATCTACATTCCATTGTCTTAAAGACATTTTAATCAAGGCCTATTGTAGAAATTTGAAATACAAATGTTTGCATTTTAATAGTAGTTTTGCTTTTAAAATATTGTTTCCTCAAACAAGCAGTTTTCATTAAAGACGTGGTAGCGTTGCCAAGAATTACTTGGCCATTTTGGTAAATTTATCTTGGGTGGATCCCTTATGAAACTGGTTGAGAAGATGCCAAGTGTATAAAGCGTAATCAGGAAAACAGAAAATCCTGAGTAAGTGCTTATCCAATTCACTGTAGGCACAAGGTGAGAGAATCATCCTGGATGGGATGCCAGTCCATTGCAGGGCACCATTCACACACACATTCAAATCTAGGGGCAATTTAGAGTAGCCAATCCACCTACCTGCATGTTTTTGGACAGTGAAAGGAACCCGGAGGAAACCCATGTGGGCACAGGGAGAACATGCACAGAAACTCCACCCAGACATTAACCCAAGCTCAAGATCAAACCCTGGACGCTAGATGTGTGAGACAGAAAAGCTATGCACTTCACCACCATGCCACCCTCTGTTAAGAAATTAAAATATAAAATAGCATTGATTCATTCATGTCTTCATGATTATTGCAAAATAGTAAACATGAAGAAAACCTTTATATGAACAGGTGTGTCCAACCTTTTGACTAGCAGTGTACATATACAATCTCTTGTAGATAAAACCATTAATTTTATCCACATATAGTAATGCTATCTTTAATTATGTGTTCATTATAATGAATATTTTTTTTACATTGTTTACCAGGGAGATCTTTCCAGAGGGTCTTCCTCCATCCTATGTCTTTGTGGCCACTCTGCAGCTGAAAGGCACTGCAAGCAGGGAGAAGTTTGACCTGTGGAGGGTACTTTCTAAAGATCAAGAAGTCCAAGTGGCTGTGACGCTACACGGACAGGAGAATTCTGTCACCTTTACCACCACAAACATGGCAAGTGGGGTACAGGCGGTCACCTTTGATGCGCAAGGACTTCAGGTTTGTAAAATACTGCTATAACCTCCTTTACTCTTCAGTATACATGCTGCATACAACTGTTGCAGTGACGTATTTCAAGGTGTATAAATTCACCAACCTGTTTAAGCTCAAGTGAATGATCAAATGTATAAAATGCGCTATAAATCAGAAAATAACTAGTTACATTTAGCCTTCTGGACTCTTAGGTCACATGACATAGACAGTATGTTCTACAGTAATGCAGCAAACTACAATTCATATTGTTACATGGACTTTTACGATTAATTAACTTATTTTTATTCCAGAATGCTGTTGAATACTCAGTTCTGATTGGCCAGTGGTAGAAATATTCCTTTAAGTTTTCTGCCACCAGAAAGTTTTCATGACAGAAGGCTTTGCAGTTTCTCTGTAACATGACAAACTGCAAACTTTTTTGTCTTATTGACTTAAAGAGAGAGAAAAATAGAGGCTGTTTATAGCTGCTATAATGATAACAGGTGATAACAGGATCGAACTTGTTTTTGTGGATGTTCCACAACATTGAATGTAACCATATATAACTTGATAAAACTTATAGCATGTTATTCTTTAATTAATAAAAAATTGTAATCATTCCCCAATTGCTGTGGTATAAAAGGAATAAAATTTTGTGTTTTACTCCCTAGCTAAAGCACGCAGGTTTAGAATATGACAGCAGGTGAAACTGTAGTCATCCATATTTACATGCTTGGTGTGGTTTTCCATTTCTTTTCAAGTCTTATGGAACTTTTTTTTTTTAACTCAAGTTCTGTTAGTCTTTAATGTTTCCTTTTTTGTGAATACATTTTATTTGGTCGCTGTCATTATTACACATGACAGTCCTCTTGGTTCTGTTCCTTTTTTTTTTTTACTTTCTCAATGCACTTTTGTGATGCTTGTGAATGTTCCTTCTCTGATTTACACCAAATACAGCCAAGAGTAATGAAGAAACAGAGTTTCCACCTCCCTTCTTCACAGTGTTCACACAGCAAAAGGAAAAAAGTTGGCTACTTTTCCTCATGGCACTGCAAGCCTTTCATAATTGCCATCTTGGCTATGTATTTAAGGAACAGGATGTGCAGTAGTTCCTGGTTGTTTTAGGAAAAGAGAAGTTCAATCCAATCAATTTGAACAGAGACAGTAGTGTGACTCTGGATTTTAGCTGCAACCATATGAGCAGTTTATTCATGAACAACATGTCTTTTATAAAATACATTTCAAGTTGAGTAAGTGGGGCTTCCATCAAATGTCTGCTGAGTGCACAAAAGCCCTCTCTTTCGGATGAATTTCAGTTGATACATAACTGATAATTCAATTATAGTTCATTAAATGAATACAGACCTAGCTACTGTGTATACAGAAATGCACTGCAAGTCTTTATAAATGATAATAATAGATATTGAACTCTGGATTACAAATGCTTTTAGAACTTCTTGATGACATTATCTTTATTGCAAGTGAGCACATGTTTAATACATTTTTAAAAGAAATAGAAAAAACTTGCGTTGATGTATATTTTAACAGGTTTCATTCTGATATAAGGGAAAAAAGGGGTGTAGTACCTACCATTAGACATCATAAGCAGGAGTTTGTAGTCAGTGTGGAACTTAATAGCTAGCTAGTATAGATTGAATAAGACAGGAATAATATACTCTCACTTTCTTTTCCTGGTAGGGAGCTAGCTGAAGCAGCCAGCTGTATATAGTACTTACCTCTTTACAAATACTAATAGTGTGGGTGCTTTCTTGCATATATCTCGAGTTTGAACAGTTAAAGTCTTTAATTAATCTGGTATGCTATATATAGTTGTCATATTGTCTCATTCCACCAATTGATAATGGCCCAAAATACACAGTACATCATAGTAGATAAAGAGATAGAGTGCTCACATTCTGTCAATTTAGCCTTTTTTTAGATTATTACAAATGGGTTTGTCCAAAAAGTCTCCATACATAGGGAAAATTAACACTTTTTAGCAAAATGTAACTTTATTTACAAAACATCCTCTACATGAGTTATTTCTTTGTATACACGCACACACGGAATTGTCTGTCCCACTCATGATGAACTCGTGTTAACACATCTGGTGTTATGCATATAATCATTTGTCCATCACAACCTTGCGACAGCTTCCTGATCCAGCTAAGAGAATGATTTTAATACGTTCTTCTTTTGTCAAAAGCATTCTTAAAGGCTATCTGATAATATATATATATATATATATATATATATATATATATATATATATATATATATATATATAAAACTAAGTGTGAAAAAGTTTGGAAAACATTTTGTTAAAAAGTGTTAATTTCTCCTATGTATGGAGACTTTTGGGACACACTGTACTATAGCAATTCGTTATTAAGTTGTATCACACCTGCCATTCTTGATTTTCTACACTTTATATACTTTAGCTCCACTATAACCTATGTTGTATAAATCAACCAATGCCACTCAGATTCCTGATCTCTTCCCTCTCCATTACAGAGACTCTTTGATCGACGCTGGCACCAGCTGAAGATTCTCGTCAGGCAACGGCATGTCGTCTGTTTTCTGGATGACCAGGTGATCCAGGAAGTGGATCTGGAGCCAGTGGTGCCCATTTTCATCAATGGGAAAACTCAGATCGCCAAATACTACAACGCTGAAGCTACGATTCCTGTGAGTAGCAAGAAACAGAGGAGGTACTGCAGAAACCTGACTTTGGGTTATAATAGTTCAATTGTTTGAAGACCAAGTAGTGCTATAGATTCAGAGCCTATGTACATATTCAGTCTGCATGATGACAATAATGTTTGTAAATCTAGTTATACTAAACATGCCAGAAGGTTTTAATGAAATTATTACAATGTCCATTGGGAATACATATTTACAAGATGACAAGCAAAACAATATTTATAATTTCTTTTTCAAATTTTTCACAGTTGGGAATCCAAAAACTGAGGCTATATTGTGATCCAATGCAAAGTGAAAGAGAAACTGCATGTGAGATTTATTCTGTGGTAAGTGATATTTAAAGTGATAATTTGGTCACACATTTGGACTTTTGTTGATAATTGTGGCACATCTAAATTGTTTTCTTTTCTTCATTTTCCACATCTATAGGATGATGACAGGGTAAGATTTTTTTTTTCTATTAGTGTCCCATGTGAACAATTTCTGTGAGTGGATTTGCACCTAGCTGCAGTTTTCCCTTCTTCCCTCAGTGTCCCACAAATCGAGAGGCACCTGAAGAAAAGGAGGAGTGTGACTGCAGTCAGGGGAACCCTGGACCACCCGGACCACCTGGGCCAAAGGTCAGCATTGCCTAGCTTTAGTTTTAGTAAACAAACATGAATACATTATGAACGCTAATGTGTGTAAACAGGATGTGTAATGCTTAATAATTCCTCTGCAGGGTGAAAAAGGAGAAAATGGACTTCCTGGTCGTGACGGTAAGCCTGTGAGTACTCTCTGTTGGTTTTATTGCATTCAGAAAGAACAAAGTATATTGTGACATCAAACTACAGTAATGTCTATTTGACTTTTGAAAATATTGTTCCAAAGGGCATCAGAGGTGAGCGAGGAATGCCTGGAGAGCCAGGTAAATTGGGGCAAAAGGTAAGATTTCAATGCTATGTAACATCTTTCTAACTTTTTTTTACAGTATGTGGTAAAGTATGCCATGTTCTCCCAATGACTGGGAGTCTAAGCGAGCAAAATTGGCTGTGCCCTCTTTGGGAGGGATGGCATTATTTTCCCCCCTGCCAATCAATGCAACATTGGACAATCATAGGCGTCTGTGAACTTGTATGAAGAAGAGGGCTGATAGCATTTTCCTTCAAGTTCAGCAGGTTGAAAAGATGTTGTGGCTGGCTTCACATTTAATGGAGGAAGCATGTGCTAGCCTTCACTCTCCCTGTTTGGTAGCCATTGTGTGGTAGAGGTGAGGTAGATAGTGGGCAGGAATTGGCAAATGACCAAATTGGAAGAAAATGGGACTGAAAAAGAGTCTATGTTGTGTGCTAAACTATCTCTTTGTTACTTCTCACCTGGCAGGGTGTAGCTGGTTTTCATGGAACAAAAGGTGACTCAGGAGTAAAGGGCTCCAAAGTAAGTAGACTCAAGAGAAAAGAGCCATGGGTTAGTGTGATAAATCAATGTTACAGAAAGCAAGGGCTTAAAAAGCAAGTGGACCTTGTGTGTGAATGCTATTTTTCTGCTTCCAGTGTGTGACACCTCACCTTTTTTTGTACAGGGTGAGAAGGGACAGCAAGGGCTGCCTGGAAAACAAGGAGCACCAGGACCCAAGGTGAGCTCTTGCTCAGAACCTTGAAACGTGGTACTTTTGCCATCTTTATTGCCATTCTGGTCTGAACTTAAGGGAAACGTTCTGTGGAACGTTAAGTTCAGACAAGAATGGCAGGAAAGAGCAGAACTTCTGTCCCCTTTCAAAAAACATGGAGAGGAAATGTGTGTTTTGCTTTCATGTGTGGTATATTCCAAAAAAAAAATGGGTAGTGGGAGTGATGGCAGAAAAAAGAACACTTTGGCACACTTTATATGCTATATGCGAGTTACAGTTGCTCTTTATTCTAACCATGTCATTGCCAGAAAGGCCTGGAAATAATTCAGCAGCAATGTACTGTCTCTCAGCTCTCAATTTTTGACAAAACAACCCCCCCACCCCACAAAAAAAACAAAACAAAAAACCTTCAAACATGTTTACACAATGAACTAAAAAAAAACATCTTGTCTACAGCGACCTCAGGGTGACAAAGGTGAACAAGGACCCCCTGGTGAGCCTGGGCCAAAGGTAAGCATGGATGTTTTATTCACAAATATAACACAATTATAACACAACTGACTTGTTATCGTTCTGTGGCAGACATGTGACCAGAAGTGGTAGAAGTAGACCAATTTTGTACCTGAGTAAAAGTGCTAAGTCTTGTGAAAAAAAAAAATTCTCAAGTTAAAGAATAAAAATAATTGCTTAAATTTATTTGAAGTACAAGAATAAGGAAAGCAAATAAAGAATCACAAATGAGAAGGAAGTTAAACATCGATTTTGGAGAACAGTAACTAAAGAAACTGACAGCTGTATGTGCAATCTCTCAAAAGTTAGCTAGCCTGATAATAATTCTGACATTACAACCTCGCTTACATGCTAGTAATAAGCAGTCACAATACAAATGGGATTTAAATGTACAAAATACAGATCACAACCTACATAACAACACCACATGTAGATCATAGAGTTTGGAAATGTACTGAGTAAAAGTTAATAGAAAAAATAATTGAAAAGAAATATAGATTCTTGAAAACCATACTAAAATACACATATGTAAATTTTGTAACAGTACAACTGTATCTTCCTTAAAAACTTGTAATAATATTGGTATGTTTGTAAAGGACATAAACTAGGATATGTATATCATGAAGAATCAAAATTCTAAAAGCATAAAATACAGAATTTTAAACTACTTTGTTTAGAATTACAGAAATTAGGATGAGCTTTGTATAAAATACATTTAAAATGCTTGTATCAAACACTTTCAAACTTTGTATAAATTACTAATATATACTTGAAATACTGACAAAAATATATAGTGTGTTAGTGATGTCTGCAGTGTTCTGCTGTCATTACACATGTACTAGTGTATATATACCAGCTGCTATAAACAACAGTGTGTTCACTGTATAACCAAAAACGTCTACACATGGCTCAGGCTAGATCGTGCCAGTTAAAGCAAGCCTCTGTCAGCTGCATATTTAAAGCACATTTCTTATGTTCATTAACATGTTTCACTGTGTTTATTACTCATCACAATACCCACAAATGTTTTCACACTTTCCAGACTCTTGGAAAATAAAGAGCTGAATAACCTAGACTGTGTGTGTGTGTTGATTTGGACTCAAGGTGTATATGTGGGAGAAAGTAATGTAGAAGAATTCCAAACCCATCCTACTCCCCTTCCTCCTGGCTAGCTTAGTATCCTAAGGGCAAGGAGAATAATCTATGTAATTGTGCTTCATATGGCTCATTTAAGAGTAAGTTGTTATTGCCTTTGCATATCTCAGTTTTTTCCATTTCCCACACACAGGGGGAACCGGGCCTCCCTGGCAGTGAAGGACCAGCTGGCACAGTTGGACCAAAGGTCAGTTTGTTTTAAAAGGAGTTAAAATTAAAATGACAGAACAGCATGTGTTGATAAAAGTGTGAACTTTGTCAGTGTGATACGGGAATGATGATCGTAGACAAGATTTTGTGGAGACTCGTGTTTAACATGAATCAGTTTGGGACTCCTGGGATAGTAATTTCACAGTCATTAGCATCAAACAAGGCTCACTGCAGTTTAACACAGATTTACTGTGTGGGTGCAGTTCTGGTCTAATAAAATGTCTACCCAAGTTTAGGATGTATTTTTCTTACTAAATGACTACAGCTGTAAAATTAGCCTCATCTGAGGGTTGCATCCATGTGTAAAATGGGCACAAGACCTTTTAGGTCCATCTGTAGTGCATGCATTGTGGTCTTGATTTGATTTCATAACTTCTTGGTCGTTCGGTCGTGCATTAAGAAGTGTTACTTGAGTTATTTAAGTGCTCTTCCTGTCATTAAAGCGATAGAGAGATGGGGTATATAACCTGAGGGAGAACCCATCTCCGGGTGTGGGTAGAAAGGTGAAACAGCAATAACTCTCATTTTGTGTTAGTTAATACTGAAAAGCACATGTTTGACACTGCTGTTAGAACATAATCATACTCAGCAGACCAATATTTTAACTTATAGTAGGAAAACATTATACATCTGACCACACAATTTCTCTAATTTAAGCCGTTCATAAAGATTAACTGATAAATTGTTCACAGACATGTCTGCTTATGAAACAATGTCTTATCACCATACTGTAATGAAGAGTGTGCATATTACCACATACTCACTCTGGATGCTTTTTCTAGCTTTTATTTTTAACTTTTATTATTATTTGTATTCTACATCTACGTCTATGGTCAATTAACTGTTATACTGCTGGACTATATACAATGCGCTCTCTCCAGTCTAGCTCAATTAGGCCAGCTTTCTAAACTTGCAAATCATCAGTCTTTTTTGTAACACTCCATGGATACACAAAAACAATAAATAAAATGCATTTGCCTTGTTATAGTTTCAGGGAACGTTACATTCACTAATGAAGTGCAGGATCAAAGTGGATTGTCCACGATAGAACCTTTTTTTACTTGTTTACATGTTTGAATGTACCCCATTAAGATAACGGTAAGGCAAAAAAGTGATTTTATATACTAGAAAAGGTCAAGATGTTTCCTCTGTAGATTCTTAAGTGAGATTAGATCAGTGGTGTCCAATCTTATCCACAAAGGGCCAGTGTGGGTGCAGGTTTTCATTCCAATCAAGCAGGAGACACACCTGATTCCACCTGTTTAATCAGATGATTTTGGCTTTCAATAGACTCAGGTGTGGCTTCTGCTTGGTTGGAATGAAAACCTGCACCCACACTCGCCCTTTCCGGATAAGATTGGACACCCCTGGATTAGATAATTTAACATATAAATATTCAGATTCAATTCAGTTCAAAACCACACTGTCTTAGAATGTAAAACTACCATTTTTCATTTAAAAAAACTTTTCACTAAAGTATTTTTTATTACTATTTTATTACTATGATTGTTATTGTCATGGTGGCAGATACAGATGCAAGTGCAAGGTAAGACAGCTTTATTAGAAAAGCTTAACAACAATACCAAATCGATAGGCAAAATCATACACAGGAAAAAGGTTAGGGTTAAGCAATGAGCAAACAACTTGGACTAAGGAAAATTATAATCATGAAAACAAGAAACAAGATCAAAAACCAGGTAGACTTTAACAGAATGCAAGGCTTGGTAATGACAGGTATAAAAACACATATGAGCATATACTTTGCAGTCAGTGAGTGGAAACAAGACTCACAGTTATTACTACTTAGAAAAGAAAGAAAACCTTGTATAGAAAATTAGGATTGCAGGCAGCATGCTGTTATGATTTCTATTTTCTTACTGAAAAAGTCTGAAAAATCATTGGTCTGGGGGAATTTAAAATTCATAAATATCATAAATAGCCTATTTATTTGTTAATTTATATAATCAGTTAAAAAAGAATCAAATATCTTAGATATCAAAGTTCTTATATATGTTGTATTTCTATTAAGCTCTACGAAGTTACTGGCTGAGAAAAGGGACTTCTTATAGTTCTTGAAGTTGGGTGAAGGATGCAAATTTGTTGCCTTAAAAAAAGTTCAAAATTAATCAAATTCTGTCCCTATTTAAACTGGTCTTTTAAATCCAGCGTGTTATAATATTTATCCTACATAAGCTTCTGTTAGGGTGAGAATGGATATTTTGTATGAAAATTAAAATGAACATGACATCCTATCAGGCAAATAGGTGGAAAAGGTAAAGATATAAGCTCTAATCCCACTCCCTCCCAACATAAACCTTTATATAATTTTTATACTGTATGACATGAGTCATATGAACTGTTACAAATTTGAGCATTACAGCATTACAATTAATACATTTGTTTTTTGTTTGTTTGCTTTTTCATTGCCAATATTTGGTGGGTGGGCAGCCATGACTATGCAGAAAGATGATGATATATACACCGTCCTGTATGCTGTAGAATTGTCCATTGTGAAATACATGATAGTTGAGTAATAGATTTGTTGTGGTAACTAAACATCAAATGGAACTACTAAGTGGAACTACTACGAAAATATGTGAAATAGGGTTCTCTACAGTATTTGACAATATGGGAAATGCAGCAGACACACAGTTTTATGACTAATGAGCTTGCAAACACTGCATTGGCTACTGACTCAGAATCAACACAAGTAATGCAGTCCGTGTAGTCTGTGAGAATAAGTTACATCATGAACATCAACTTTCTAACGTAATTATGGTTAATAATTCAATATATGGTTGAAAGAGTTACTCTTACCACCATAAAGTTGATTAGTTCCTTATATCAGCATGGCCCTGAGTCTTTTATTCCTACTGTACCAAAGCAATTTGCCAACAGTTACAATTTATATTAATTAGTAAATTAGATACTGGACTTTTTAATCATTTATAGTTACATTTAATGTTGCAGAACAACCATAAGACAAGTTTGTTCCTATACTTATAGTATAGCAGCTATAGACTTTCCTCAACAGTCTTTTCTTCTCTCTCTTAAAATTAATAAAAAAACAAAACAAAACAAACAAACAAAAAAACACATCTTGTCATGCTACTGAGAAACTAGAAAACACAAGGTTCCCTGTCTTGAAGACCATTAGCGCTGACACTGGAGACTCATTCCATAAATGTTAAATAAATGTCTCTTCACCATATTGCTTCACCATATCAATGATATTATGTTTTTATTATGTTAACACATTTTTAAATCATTTAAATTTATTATTAACCTTAGTTTATGTGGAAAGTCTGCTATACAAGTCTCTGCGAATGAGTTGTTACTATAGAATCGATAGCATATTAGAATGAGCTGGCACAACTGTCAGAGCTGCTGTTATAGAAAATTATTCTGACCTTCTGACCAATCAGACTAAAGAATTCAACAGTACTGTTTGATAAAACTGTGTATTAAATAATGACATGGTTATATGACATGATTTTTAGAAAATGTTTAATCAGGAATCCTATATAAACATCTTTTTCTGACATTTCTGCCTCTGTAACTAACACCCATGTAGTTAAGTACTGTACTTAAATTTCTTATGTGTTCTTTGATTGGCACTGATGATTTACCTACACCCACAGAAGCTCCATTTATACAAAAATATTTTTTTAATGCAAAAAGCATGGGTTTTCCCGACCAGACAAGGGATGTATATCTGGCTGTATGCATACAGTAGTACTAATGTAATGTGCATGTGTTTGCTCATGCAGTACATATGGATTATGGTGCTGAATGAGACCTATATTTACCACAGGGAATTTGGGAATTGATGGTTCATTGCATTTGTCAGAAAGGTACATGGCTGCCATCCAGTACTCACTTCAAATTAGGATCAATTTCCTGCTAAACTTAAAGCACATTGTACTGTGGGTTTGGTATGTAATGTGTGTGGATGTGGGTGTTGATGTATGTGTTTTAACATGAAATTTAGAAAGTTGGAGCATGATGAAACATTACATATGCAACCCAGTTTCTTTAATTCACGTCCGGATTTTACAAATAAAGCAGTGATAAAATTTAAGTTCTCCTCATTCTTAGTGACATAGTGTCAGGTACGAGGAAAGATGCAATCTTTAACCAATTGTTTTCAACTCAAGGCTATGTCTGTGACAGGTCTGAAGCTGTTTGTGCAGTTGCTATCCGGGTATTTTAATTTAACACTATACATAATTAGGAAGCACCTTTTAGAGTGCAACATAATATCAATATTAACAAGAAATCAGTTAAGGAACTCACTTACTATACAGTATGTGAGCAATTAAGTGTCTTTTATTTCCTTCGGAGGCATTATACTGTGCGTCGGTTGTTCAGAGTCTTGTTATATAATAACAGCAGTAAATACGCTGTGAATACCAATTGCACTCTTATGAGGTTTCTTAAAACTGAAGTTTTTATGCTTCACTCACACAGTCTTGCTTTGAGCACCATATATTTAATCTTTATACCTGTCTTCATACCTCTGCCCTCTGTCCCTCTCTTTATCTCTTTATCCTGTACCCTCATTTCATACCTCACTATCGTTATATCTCTCATCTTTCCGCCCTCTTAATACGTAGTATGTTTCACTCTCCCTAATCTCCATTATCCTTCTGTCTTGCTCTCTTTTCACAACATTAGTAAAAAAGAGAAAGATTGAGAGAATATTTTGTTACATTTCCTTGCTTTAAATCCTTGCTTTAATCTCTTTAAAGCTAAACTTCTCTCCAACTTTTCGCTATCTCTCTTTTACAAAGTTGCACAGTTGCTTTAAGGTATTAATTCTTATTTTCAGTGGAGTTACCTTCTCGCAAAATGTGTCGCTTTGTTTTGAAATCTGAAAAAAAACCTTTTCTCTAACTGGCTAAATGTACCAACTTGGTTACACTTGGCGTATATTCCTATCATTATGTGGACATTTTGTTATGAAACTGACAGAATGATGCAAGTCCAAGTTGTCTGCTTTTCTAATAATAATAATAATAATAATAATAATAATGTAGCAGAGAAACATGAGGCAAGAAAATAGTTCCATAATCAGCAAACAGTCATAAACTAAACAAGACTAAATCAGTAATCATAAAGCAGGCTATGGTCCAAAACACTAATTAAGACAGGCAGATAACAATGACTTGGAATAATCACAGACACACTGCTGGAGCAAAACTTTGCAAAGTAACAATGAGAGTCCCAGTTATTTAAAGGGCGTAGTCTGATTGCAAACAGGTGAGTTCCATCAGTAATCAGGTGAGTGGGGATAGGAGCCTGGCTGGAAGCTTGGCTGGAGCTTGGCTGGAGCTGAGGCTCATTGGCATAGTAGTCTCCAACTAGTCTCCGACTCCAACTAGTTCCATACATGGACTTGACACGTTTACATAAATAGATAAATACTTGCACACACATGTAATAGGAATATAAGACATACGGTACATGCTTAAAGGAATCAATATTAGTGAGGTTTAAATGAAAACTTCTACACATCAGTGGAAGAACCTCATGTAGTTAAAGCTAAAGTTTTAATTGCCTTTAATTAAAAGACAGAACTTGCAGATAAATGTGTTTAAATTGGTGGGGACATGAATGAAATGTAATTACGGTATAGCACTAATCTGCGTGCAGTTTCGCAAACATGAGATTCTTGCTATAGCATATTTTGTTACATTTTAAATCTTTACTTTGGGCAAAAGCTCGTAATAAGTTATAAATTTATGATGGTAAGATTTAGACCCCAGTTCACATGGACATGGATATAAACCATCCTGCATGGTTATGAGTTCAAAAAAAATTGATGTAACTGTTTACTTTTTTCATCATTATCACTTAACATCAAAGAAGGTGCTTCTTTCCTGCTTTGTTATAATCTTTGTTAAAGTATTTTTTATTAATGGTTCCTTTTCTTTAAAAGTTTTATTTGTATTCTCGGCTTTCACTTTCTATTTTGATTCCACCAATATTTATGGCTATGTATTAGCTCATATTTTCTTTTCAGAGAACCTTTTTTTAATATATGCAAACATATATGGTCACTGGAGTGAATTTCATATATATTTTAGTTATATTTGAAATTATATTTGTAACAGAAAGTAATTTTATATTAATTTACCCCACATGATCAATTAAATTGTTTTGTTTGTGTGGGATGAGGGATCAACTTTCAATTTTCAGGACTGTGCTGTAAAATCTGGGACAGTTTAAAGGAGTTAAAGTTAAGGAACACTCTGGCATAAATCAAGTTTTCAGCAGTATTCTGTGGCACACTATTGCATCTCTTTTTTTTTTCTTTTTTTTTGGTTAGAATTCAAGATTTTGTATTGCTGTGCTTGTGTCCATGTTCTCTAACTACAGAACAGTGCATGCATTATGCAAACACGTCATACATGTCATGTCTTTCTTCCGCTTAAGCTAGTGAGCCATTCGTTCATTTATACATTCATTTATTCAGTAAGCTCTTTATCTTGGTTTAGGATTGTGGCAGATCCAGAGCCTATCCTGGGAACACTGGGCTTGAACATATCATGGGTGGGATGCTATGCACACACATACATTCACACCTAGGGGCAATTTAGTGTAGCCAATTTACCTACTGGCATTTGGTTTTTGGAAAGTGGGAGGAAGCTTTAGAACCTGGTGGAAACCAGCGTAGTCACAGGGCGACCATGTGAACCTCCGTGCAGATACTAACCATTGATCCCTGGACCCAGGAACTGTGAGATGGCAACATTATATATAAAACATGGCACCAGCTAGCAAAAAATATAATTATACAGTCTTCCCCCAAATCACTTGTAGTTCTTCAGAGTTACTGGAACCTTTAAGGTATGTCATCAGGAGAGGTTCCCCCAGTACTGAAATAAGAAATCTCACTTTAGAGATTACTGATTAACATCTCATACCTCTATTGTAAACATGAAACACATGTATTAGGTTTTTCTTTTTTATTTTTAAGTGGAGTTTTTTTTTTCACTTCATTGAGTCACTGTATCCTTGACTTGATTTCAGAATGCAGTCATAACAAAAAAACCCACTTTTGTTGCAAAATTGTGCTGTGGCATAGTTTATTTCATTGGAGCTTCTAATAGAGAGAAATAAAAGTAGTAGATCAGATAACCTCGAGTTGTGAATGCTGGGTGGACACCTTCCTTTTTAGGAATTGTGGGACAATTAAAAGGCCATAAAACCGCAGAATCTGCATGTAAAACAGAGGCGTTAGATAACTAGGCCATTTTAGACTATTTTGCTTTCATGTGGAGGTTTTATAGCCGAGGAGTAATGCAGGCCCAGCACACACACTCACACACACACACACACACACACAAGCAATACAGGACTGTAAAAACATTCATCATCTCCCCCACACTCACAACATGTAAATGACTGAAATGCATAAACATACATAAAACACATCCATAAATGCTATTTTCACATCCTTCCTTTTCACGCTTGCACAAATTATTTAAAATTCAGCCTTGAGAAACACATTAAAGTCACATAAATTTACATCAAGTGCAAAGTCAGACACCAAATGTACACAACGTGTCTGGCTAGTAAATTCCTCGGACAGTTCAGATTAATCTTGTTATAAACACAAGACAGTCAAAACAGGGAAATTGCACACACTGATACAATTACATTGTTATGGATGCTCTTGGCTCAGCATTTTCTTTTTCTGCTTTAATCTCAAATAGACCACTATAAAGCATTTTAGTTGTATCCATTTGTCATTTTGCACCTGAGTTAATAATCCTGTAAAACTAAGATTGTAACCGCTTTACTGGTGTAAAACAACAGATTACTTGCCTTTGAATATTTTAAAAGAGCCAAGCAGAGACGGCAATGGACCGCACAATTCTTTTTCTCCTCTTGCCAATTCAGCATACAAAACAGCACTGTTTGAAATTTAGAGCACTGTGGCACCACACAGATGATTTCAAACACTCATATCTCATGCCTTTATATAGTATAAGTTTTTTTTAATGTGACAAAAAATGAATTAGCCACAAAATGGCTTTAAATTATGAAAAGGGATGCACTAATTAATTTTCTTCCTGATTCCTGATAATGATCTGATATTGACATGCTCAAAATAAACTATGTGGAGTTATATGGACAAAAGTAGGCTTTGTCAGGTCTTTTGTGTAAAATTCCAGCATTTTAGGCCAGTATCATCCCAATACTCATACTATCACACCATTGCCTGCCTATAATAGAACAAATACCATTTGTGTTGTACATAATGTGTTCTATGTATTTTAACAGCTGGATACAGAAATGCACATTTGACTCGTAGGATTTTAAACCTAAATTGAATGCATTAAAATAATTTAAATCACAGCACTGTTCTCAATATTCAATTCTGAGTGGTTAGTAGGTGTTGATTAACTTTTATAATAGCTCAGCTCTGACATTAGTGCAGCTACAATCACAGGTTTATATTAATACACTCTTTCTAATAAGTTATCATTTTGATAGTAATGCATACTCTTAAGGGAATAGTATGGTGAACTCTTCACATAATATAAACCTAATAATAAATAGATTAAAGCATGTTTTTATTTAACAAAGAAAAATGTTTAATCATTGATATGGTGAAGTAAGCTAACAGCCATTTTTGGAAGGAGCCTCCAGTGTCAGCACTTTGTAACACTCAGAAGTAAAGCTTTCTGCAATGAGAAAATCAAACAGCAGAGTTTGACTTCTTGCGAGTTCTCGGTAAGAAGCTGCAGATATTTTTGTTATCTTATTAACTTCAAGAGAAAGTGAGGGAACGACTATTATTGGCTGCTGTAATGTAAGTGATAACAGGAACTAACTACTTTTATAATCATTCCACAACATTACATGTAACTAATATATATATATATATATATATATATATATATATATATATATATATATATTAGTTACATGTAATGTTGTTTTAGTAGGCAGATTGTTTTAGTATATGAGGAAAAAAAACACCTGTAGTTATTGGAAAATAATCAGCTTTGGTGTGGTAACAGTAACTCTGTTGCATCATCAACACATCAGGCTGCATCATAGCACCCCACTACTGGTTATTTTCCTATAACAGCAAGCCCCATCATGTTTTATTTCTTAGTTGTAACATAGCTTTTATTATTCAGGTATTTTTCTGATTCCGGAAATTGCAGTCCACACAGATCTCCAACTGATAGCTCTTGCTGGACAAATTTTAAATCTATATAGTAAACCTCTGCATACAGAATTGTATATTATCAACCTCCATAACTATTGCTAATGCTTAGACAGTGATACAAATGCAGTAGTCAGCATGAACAATGCCTAACATGGACATGTATAGAAGATTCTAATCATTTCCATATAATTTGGGGAATGTCAAGTCTTCTTGAATTTTGCCAGATAATACCCACAGCACATAAATACTTATCATTCCTATGCAATCGAAGAGGACACAAGTATAATAGTTATGTGTGTAAGTGTGGATTTGATTGTAGTTAGTTTTGAATTGAAACCACATGGCAGAAGGTGGTTTGCTTCGTAAATCTGGCCTGGAAGGCTGAGGTGCACAGTTATATAGGCACACAGTTAACTAGGTATATTTATAATAATATTTAGATGCTTTATACACTATCCATTGAATTCTATTACATTCGATTAATATGTTGTGTTCACTGATTCAGTCTCACACCTTTGGTTTGAGGGAATAAAACAAACAATCCTATTAACCCTAACAGACAGAATAAGATACACATTGTGTGAGTGCATTCTCAGTTCTCTGAGTTATGTCTGCAACATAAACAACACGTTTTCAAGCCTGAAGAGTTTAGTAAACCAGACTACACGCTAAGACAAAATGTTCTTCAAAGGTTCGTTTTGGGTGGTTAAGGGTTTTTACGTACAAACCTTAAGGGATCTTCCAGAAGGAACATACTGTACAGACAAACAAATTTTCAGACTTCTAACATTTCATATGAAGTGTTTTATATAGACATTGCATGCAATTTTATTGATTCATTTTGAGAATGAAATAGGAGAGCTGACAGTGACTAACAAAAATCATAACACAACATACAGTAACACTTTATATGAATACTCCAAAATATGCAGACTGCCCTAAAGAGCAAAGCCTGTTAACTGATTCTTACCAACATGCCACAAGATGATTATCTACCTTTCAAGTGCATGTTATAAAAAGTATAATTCTCTATAGAGTGTCTAAATATTACTAATGGACATTTACATTGTTATCTTCCAGATACTTTTATCCAAAGTGAAAAGTGATGCACTGAATTTACTTCATTCAAATATCTACATCCAGTAATTTCATGAACATGTTGTGTTTTAGTTTACTTAGCTTTGGTAATAATAGTGCACTATATTTTATTAACTTGGAAATGATGTATGTTTGTATTAAGTAAATTCAGTTTCTCTGTGCATCTGTGTCAGTTTTTCTGTGCATACTAAAGAGCAGACAGTGATACAAGTGCTGTAAAACAGAATATCTGCCAAATGACCAGAAGCAAGTTGCAGGAAGAACAGATGGAGCAGCAATTAAACACAGTAGTACACAGTTTTAAAAACATTACTCACAAACCATTTAATTAAAAGTACAATTACAATGATAGTGGCCTCATACCTAATATTACAGACTAAATAACAACAATAATAATTCAAAATGAATAACTAAATTACTTAAAAAGGTATTTTCATTGTAAAAGAGAACACCTCAGAGAGACAGTTAAGGCCATTGAGGCCATGTAATCATCTAATTGGTCAATACTTCTTTCAGAAGCACTTTTGGCGTGTGGATAATCTGAGCTCTTACCATTTTTAGTGCACTATTTTAAGCAGGTGCTGCTTGTTGATCAGGACCTCCTGCTCAGTGTTAATGTAGTATGGATTGCCACAGGTTGGTGTTGGCCATTCATCTGTATAGGAAATCATTTGCAGCCTAGCGCTTGAGACATTCTCTATAGACAGCTTGCATTTTAATTTAGTTCCAGCTCTCAGCACACCTGTGCCATGTAAACAAACCCCTCGGTAAATATGTCTGGTATATTAGACCAGACCAAACATTTTCTGGGTTACAGACGCTAAGGGCTGGGCTGAGAAACTCAGGTTTAGAGTGTTTGTTTAAAGGTTCAGGCCAAGCCTCACTGAGCTTTCTTTATGAAGTTGTATTATGTAGTGGAACTGGGATGCAATTATAAAACCCTGTTTGCCTGCCAAAATCAATGTTTGTCCCTATGTAATAGAAAGACACAAAAATGGTTGTAAATACACAGGAGCTGAATGCCACACCATTTGTCACTTTCAAGCCACTGCAAGCGACGTCAGCAGGACTTCAAGACTTTGTTTATTTGACATCATATTACATTTGACAGCAAAGAAAAAAAAACATGCTATCTGCAGTCTTCAGTCTGAATTTTCTATTCCCTGATTTTTTAGGCTTATAGGCAAGTTCTTGTGTTTAAATCAATGCTCTATTGGTCTTTATCCCCATCTTCTTCTTCTACACTTCTGCTTAAGAAAAAAATTGTCAACCTTGGAGACATGAACTACACACAGGTCATTTATATAATCTGAATGAGAACCCTGAAAATCGACTTAAGCTGCTGCATAACTGTCTGTGAATACAAGTAACTTTCTCCACAGAAACACTGACAAACTGAAACTTTTGGACTTAAAGTAAGTCATTGACTTTGTGTCAGTGATGATGATAAAAATTTACTAGTAAAGTCACCCTTCCTTGCTATGGGTTCAACAAAATATATCAATAACTTTACTATATTCTTAAAATGGTTACTCCCACATGATGTAAATGCACCCTGTCTTTTACTACACCATACTAGCATTTACTCATGGCGTATACTTGTACAGGCTGATAATAGAGGATAAATAAGGAAACTGGTTGCCTCCCAGCCCCTAGTTTGGCTGAACTTGAGTATTACAAAAATCTGCTTTTGTCTTATTTGTATAAAATTAAAATGAATTGAAAAGAAACTAATCGAAAGTACAGTAAGTATTTCTAAATTATAGTGTAAGAGGTCATGTCTGCACTTCACTGATTCTTTTGTTTCAGCAGAACAATCCTATTACATTTTCACAGATAAAATATACATACTGTAATCCAATTTCAGTGATAACACCACATCTGAATAAAACTTGGCTGAAATTGCTACCCGACTTTTGCATTAGATTACGTAGTCTGTATGCTCTATGTGGATGTGAGAGGAGAATACACCAGTCTATTGCAGAGCACAATGCACACTTATTTCTACTTAGGGGCAATTTAGAGTAACCAACCCACCTATTGGCATATTTTTGGAGCGCAGGAGGAAACTGGAGGAGTATAAACATTTTTATGGCAGTTCCCTTTACAGGCAGCAGAGGCTCTACAATTTACAAACTGCTGCTTTAAACAAGTTAAACTAGGACATGCCTGTTTATTCAGTACATGCATGCATGTCTGTCTGTATGTAACTCTCTATGTGTTTATGTGTGTGTGTGTGTGTGTGTGTGTGTGTGTGTGTATTTATTTACCAGCCACTGGTTCCAAAAGCTTGCCACATTTTATGTGCCTTGAGAAACCGAACAATTCTGGAGAAAACAACGTCATGGGATATCTTAATTACCAGTTTCCTTTCCAGCACAGCACTCAAACATGTCGAGTGTTTGTTAGGAAAGTGTGTATGCTTTCAAAATCCACTTGAACTTTGCTGAAATGCTTAGATAGGTTCTCTGTTGCCCGTGGAGAATTGTTCTCGATGATCTTGAAAGAACTGCAATTTCCTTCAAGAAGAGCAGGGCATCTGCACCAGTACAGACCTGGTTGTATGTTATTGTCCTGTGTGTCTGACCTGGGTTTGGTACAGCAAAATGACCAAGTTATTAGTAAGGAAAAGAAGTGCTATATATTATAGTCTAAAGAAATATATGCAGTTTTCTATATCAAGCTGTTTTTTTTTCCAGTCACTGGGTTTGCATAGTTTTTTAAACTATGCTCAGTAAAGCTAAGTTTTTAGTGGCTAATATTATACCATACAATATATTTTGGATTGAGTGCCTACTGAGTGACATCTAATTAGCTGAATCTGGAAATGCACAACCTTGATATACTTTCAAAAATTAGTATAACATGATAAATCATAATTAGTGTTCAAAGCAGGGGTCAGAGCATATGCGGACGGGGTAATCAGAGGTATATCCAAATTCATAGACCAAGTACATAGGCATAGTCAAAAGCAACGATGAACTAGAACAGGGGTACACAGAGGCAAAGTCTTGGTAACACAGAACAGGTGAACACAATCAGGCAACAACCCAAAAAGACAGGGGCCGAGACAGGACTTGAACATAAACAAAGGCACATGGCATAGTAAATTAAAGTACATGGAGAAAACCCATGCCGTGAAAGGAAGAATTTTTAGCAGTGAGAATGAAAAACTCAACAGTATACAAAACCAAAAGTGTTAATGTAGGTCTGAGTGGATTAAACATTGTGACAATATAATTTAGTCCTGATATACAGAGGAGAAAGAAAGATCCTGGTCCAGCTCATGGTATGTATGTCCCACAATGAAAGACTTGGTTTTATGCGTCCACTGAAACTTGGCATCTTGCAAAGAAACAAATGGTCTGTACTTTAAATAGCCTTGTGCTCTTGACTGTATTGTGAAAACAGAGATTTGTTTAACTGCTTGTGTGCTTATTTATTCCTTATTTATTCTTTGTAACTTCCGTATTTTTCCGTATTCCGTATTTATTCTTTGTAACTGGTTAAAGTAGGCTAGTCCACTCTTATATCCATAAAGATGAAAATATCAAGTCTTTGTTCCTACATGAGGAATTTAGCTGATTTGTGATGTGTAGTGGTGAATAGTGATGCATTTTAGTGCTGCTTGTAAAGGTCTTTACTAAAGGTTAAAATGCCTGAAACTCAGAATATATCATTTTTTTTAATATCCCTGTCTCTCTTTAAAAGGGTGATAAGGGAGATGTTGGACAGCCTGGCACAGATGGAACACGAGGTGTACCAGTAAGTCTTCTTTCTTTTTTCTGCACAAATATCAAACACACCACACCTTTTCAATTGTATACAGATAACACACACCTCATCATGTGTAACTTACTTATTACAGCTCAGGACATGAAGTTTTTTTTTTTAAATGGGTTTAAATATACTAAAATGTTTCTATTAACTGTACACAGCAGTGTATGAAGATGGAGGAGATGTGTAGCCATTGTGCAAGAATAGGTCTCTCAATAACCCAAAAACAAGTAGACCTATAAATAATGTAAACATGGACCTGTGGAAAGTTCTGGAATAGCAAGCTTGATGGCTCTAAGACATAAACAAAATATAATTGCGCACAATTAAATACAGTTCATGAAATAAATCTGTACTGAGGGGGTCTGTGGAATATATTTTACAGTTAAGAGGGTCCCTGGATAAAAACAGTTTGAGAGCCTCTACTCTAATTACTTACAATGTGGACCGAAAATGTAGATGTGTATAATAAAGAGGCATATAAGTTACACAGTTTAAAAAAAAAAAAAAAACAGGCCGAAAAACAGCAACACTGATGAATCTAATACACTTGTACTGGAGCCACACATACTGCCATGTATGTCAGTGTCACTGCTGTGTTGAGAATAATCCACAGCCCATATAATATTTGGTCAGTGGTGATTCAGTGGTGGTCCGTTTCCACTGATGGATGGGTTGGTGTTTGGCTGACACAATGCATAGTAACAAAGGCATCTACTGTATATAGTAGGTTTACCCAATAAACAAGCCAAGGAATCTATACATATTTATGGTTTCTATCTATCTATCTATCTATCTATCTATTTTTCTCCTAGCAGTCCTCATTGTCATGGTAATGATTAGGTTTCTTTTCCAGTATACAACTTCGTGGTAGTGGTTTCATAAAAGTCTGAAGCGAACCTTTGTGTTGATGCATTTCCAGCCAGAGACTCCACTTTTCCCAAACCCCAGAGCAAAATGCAAAATACATCCAAAACCCACACAGTAAACACCAACAACAAATGCCACTATGTCAACAAGCAATATCTTCCTTTCCAATCTCCACAACACTTACATGCTGGCTTTTTACTTAATGGACCTTCAAGGTCTTGGCTTGTCAAAACATCCTGTACACTTGACAAATAAGCAGTAGACTGACAGGTTTGTGTACCATTTTAGCATCACACCATGGCCATTTTCAGAAGAGGAGGCATTGAAAGTGACTATAGTTGCACAGCTGCATCCAAATGGAAAATACTGTTGTGTAAATGTGACAGTTGTACAAAGGCTGAGCTCTCTCTATGGTTAATTTGTAGCAGTGGTAGCAGCAAGTGTCTTTAAGCTTTAGTGTTCTTGATGTGGCTAGGGTAACATCTGTTATGAATTAGTGTTAGCTTTGTTGACTTCCAAGATTGAGTTCAGCACAGAGTCTCACTCAAGGGCAGACACTTTTTAATATTTAAAACCTTTCAGACAGAATCAAGCTTAAACACATTTACAGTCCTATGCAGGGCAGCAAACAAACCTCCAGCTCAGCTCACTCACACTGAAGTTCACCAGAAAATTAAACATTTACAAGACTTTTACAAGACAAGGTTTTGTCTTCATTGTCAGCCCCTCAATTTATGGACTACTGTAGTACTGTACTGTTTTTTTTATGTCTTAAAACAGTTTATGTGTATGTTATGTTTACCAATGTCATTTCTTAACCATAGCTATCCATACATTAGTCTAAAACAGGTCTTTATAAAATATTAAGGCACTTTTTTTTTTTGTTGCATATGAAATACAGTCATAGGTGTAATGAACACAAATGAGGTGGATTAGCTTTCTTTTTCCACAAGATACCTTTGGAGGAGAAACTAAAAGTAGATAGTCTAAGCACACATTGTCCAATCAAAGTACAAATTACACAGAAGGACACACAACAGAACTGAAAGTTTTTTTTTTTTTTTTTTTTTGAGAAAAAGGATTACAACTTTTCTGTTTGCCATGATTGGTATTCAGAGGAAACACGGCATGAAGCCAGTTGGGCATTACAAGCTTAAAGAAATTTAAAAAATGAGAAATCAAATGAGAATGCAGCTGTCTATGTATCTTTAATTGTGTGTGTTTGTGTGTATGCGTGTGTAATTTTTTTGCCCCATATCGTTCCTATTATGCCATTAGTGAGACCTTATGATATAATGCATTGCGTATCACACATGCACACATTTGCATACTCATTCCCACTTAGTTTTATTATTAAGGTTTTGAAAGATATTAAATTTTACACCCATATGTGTTTATTGAACATCCCATTACAGATTTAGTCCCCACTGCTGTTATAATATCCTCCACGGAACACAGTCAGTGTTCCGGTTCATCCCAGAGGTGTTTAGAGGGGTTGAGGTCAGGGCTCTGTGCAGGCCACTCCAGTTCTTCCACACCAACCTTGGCGAACCCTGTGTTCAAGGACATCACTTTGTGTACAGTGGCATTGTCATGCTGGAACATGTTTGGGCCTTTCTATAATCATATACATAACTCAGTGTCTTGGTAATTACACCGTATAATAATATTTTTATTGCTATGCCATATGCTGTACACTCCAGATATGGTGTGTTTCATTCCTCTCATGTAATTTAATTCCTGACCTTAAACTCCCTCTCACTATCACACTTCTGCAGAGTGCTACCTCTCAGTATCATTCCCCCTAGCGATCTCTTTAGTCTCACTATTTGATCCTTCTCATTTGGAGGAGGCTTTAAGAGGAATTCTCACACTTCTTTCACCAGAAAATGACTCATTAAGTGAGATGTTAAATGTGGGAGGCATCACTTCAAAGTGACACATCTGCTCTCATCCCCTTGTTCCTCTTCTCATTTCTGAGGGCTCGATGAGCAAACAGAACTCTTGATGTTTCCTCCCTACTACTGTATGTCTCTTGATCTGTTATGCTTAATTAACCTGGAGCTAGAAACTTTGCTGCGGGCAGAGAGGGCCCGTGTATCCTATTGCATTTTGCCATATGTATCTAAAAGGATCATGATTCTGTGTTTTTGAGAAACATTTTATGAGGGATCACTATAGACAGCAGGTGCTGAAAATATGTAAAGGTTGGGCCCACTTTATTTTAGGCAACCTTAAGAATTATGTGTTTAATTAATTATCTGAGGGTTTAAGTACAATGTGATTCTTTGGTGCAAATGAACAAATTATTACAACTACAGGCATTAGACGCATGTAGTTAGTTTTAAGTGCTTAATAAAAAATAATGAGCTGAGAATAAAACAGTTTGAATTCCTAATTGTGAGTAGATTTCATTAAGAATTTCTTCATCAGGATATATACTTTTATTGCTTTTCAAAAGTAAATTCGTTCTGCATTAGTCTTCTTAGTCAAATATTACTATGTGTGTTGAAAGGATGTTCTTAATACAGGCTTTTGGTACAAGTCTACTGTACCCACATGAGTTTTTCCACTGAAACATAGGTGAGTTTTGGGCATAAACTGGTTTTGGGAGGTGAAATCTTTAGAGTATTTATGTGAGACTATCCGCAGCAACATTAAATCAGACACAAGTGCAATAAGCTCCAAGAAGAAGTGCATCAGAATGAATTGGGCAGGTCCTGAGGACTAGAGGAGCCACAGCAGTAGACATGTGTCAGGATCAAGCACCAGCATTACATTTACATTTGTTCATTTGGCTGATGCTTTTATCCAAAGTGACTTACAATTGAAACAGGATAGAACTAAGCAGTTGAGGGTAAAAGGGCCTTGTTTAAGGTTAAAAAAAAAACAAACAAAAAAAACAATAGTGACAGACAATGCTGGGATTTGAACTCATGATCTTCCAATTAGTAGCCCTTTAACCCAATGCCTTAAGCACTGAGCTACCAAAGTAGTTAAGTGGCTATTTGAACATCATATCAGAAAGCAGGAGTGCACATAGCAAACGAGAGAGAATGAATCAATGAATGAATAAATGAATGAATGGATTCTTCATACTTATTCTACAGCATAACTATATTGTAGGGATTTAATAGAAAATGCTAGTTTTCTGATACATAATTTGAAGATCAGGGTCATTACAGGTGCGAATATCTCAGAAGTCCATTAAATCAGTGTATTATTGCAATGTCACCATCAAAGTCCACCAGATTCAACCATGAAACATACGTAGGATTTTGTACAAGTCACTTTTAAGCCATGGGCTATCAACCAACAAGAAAAAACAAAAATACCTTTACAAACTATTAAAAACCATTACAAAACCAACAGGAATCTATAGGCATATGCTGGTTTCATTTTTTTTTTTTCATTTAGATTACTATATTTGTACTAGTATGAAGAACCAAACTATGCAATACAAGTGTCAGTTGAAATCAAGTCAAGTAGATTTTTATTGTTATCTCATTCATACAGTGGAAGAAAATGTCATTTTTGTTCCAGGGCCATGGGGCAACACAGCACAAAGAAAACATCATATTAGACTGTCAAAACAGTGCAGTACAACACAATAAATACTTAGAACAGAACAATACAATATATACTGATAGTATGCAGTACAAACTACAAAGGACAACAGGAACATTAAACTACAAAGGACAACAGGAACATCTTGAGCATATATGAGTAGCAGTAAAAACTGTGCAGTATTTATTTAGCAGCAAGTAACTGAACTGTGCAACGATTAGACTGTAAACTGTCTTAGTAGCAGCAAACATCTGTAAGGACAAGAGCACAGTCCAGAAGATAACACTGTGCTATAAAGTGTAAATAGTGCGGCTGATTTATATGCCATGTTCAGTTCAGTTCAGTCAGGCGTTGGCAGCAGGGTGTTCAGGAGCCTGACAGCCTCAAGGAAGACGCTGTTACAGAGTTTGTCAGCAGTGATCCAGATGACAGGAGGGTAAAAGAGTCTGTAGGAAAGGTGCAAGGGGTCATCCACAATGCTGATGTCTTTTTTTGGCTAACGTGATATTGCTAAATGTCCTTGATGGAGTGATGTGCTCAGTTAGAGCTAGCTACTATAGGGTCTTGCATTAAGAAACATGTAACAGGGTTGAGGATGTTTGAGTGCAAATACTCAGGTTTCATACTTAATTTTAAAAAAGTGCCTGTTCAAGTGTTTAATGCCTACTTTCAGATTACTTCATGATAGATGATAACTATCTTAGCCCTTGTGTTATGCCACACTGATAGTCTATCTTCTACAAGGGCAACCTACACACTGTACAAACTGTAAGATCTGGCCAAACACTTCAGCTGGATACTGTCAATTCCAGAACCCCAGAATTATGCCACAGAATTAAGCATAACGTAATTAATCAAAATTTAAAATCTTTACTTTAACGAATATCATTCTCCTAAGGCCCCTGTATTTTTTTCTCAAAAAGTAATGGGGAAATGAATAACATTCTTAAAGAATATATAATACTTAAAAATATATATAAAAAATCAGAAAAGAAACATACTTAATTATAAATTATATTGTATGTTTGGTAAAATGGTTAAAATAGAACTATGGATCATCCGTATGCGTTTAAATCCAAAAATGTTACTAATTGCATTTATTATTCAATTTACATATGAATATTTGTTCATGTCCATGAACTATGTAATTCTGGAGTTGAGTGTATAGTTATGATGCAGCAGACATTCTTCTATCGACACTCTACCTGATTGCTATTCCATGTGTGTTATTGTATCATCAGCACTTTGTTCTAAAAGAAACAGATGAGGTGGGAAGTTTCCTAAATGAGGCCAGATGAACAATTAAGAGATCCTCTTTCACATATATGTATTACATATATTTGTCTCTGTAATTGTCATTTTTTCTTGGCAAGCTTCCAGTTGTCTAATAACTTAACCAGAATGTAGAATTAATTTAGTGTCATTAATGGTAATGAAGTGGAATGACAATGAATGAAATAACGGAAACTAGAGAAGAGGATTGTGATTAATGACAGGGCCATCATGGGGCCTGTTCTTCACAGTATGCATCATCAGATCTGTCAGTCAAAATACTAGCATGTAACAGCAGTAAGTGGGATTTGCTCTGTGGTTCTCAGGGTATTCGTGGACTTCCCGGGGAGGCGGGGCCAACTGGACCTCAGGTACAACCGTTTGCAGCTCATGCCACTCACAATATTCTTATCTTTACTAGCTTCATGTAAATAGACCATATGCAAGCATACTATATACTTGAAAAGCATGTACTTTGCTACCATTAAGCACTGGTTATTGATTTTTTATTATTGTTATTATTTTTTTTAGCATTTTTCTAGACACAAAATGGTGCATTAAAGTGATGGTGTGAGTCCACACAATCCCTGTTGTTGTTGTCACAATGGTATCACATTGTTATTGATCTTAGCTTTGTGTCTGGAGCTTAGGGGGCTAGAGGATCACCTGGACAGAAAGGATCTGCTGGGCCTAAAGGACCTCCAGTAAGTGAACATCTCTTTTGAGTACTGCAGCTTCTCATCTTTATCTGATCCTCTGTTTGGAACCACTGACCCATGTGTTTAAAAAAAAAAAAAAAAGAAAAGAAAAGAAAAAAATCAGGTTCACATTCATTCCAGTCAGCTTAAAACCTGTTTCTTAGAGCAACTACAATGGAACAAGACAAAGAAAGCCGATTTGTACACAGCCAAAGCAAAATTTGTAACAGAAACCTTAAAACAACAATAGTGATTTGATTTCTAAAACAAAAGTAAAATAACTAGATTAAAAAAAAAAAAGAGTGACCTCTATTGGCCACTATAGAATATTACAATGTTTAATGATTATGCAAAGAATTTAACTGATTTCATTGCTGCCATCTTGTGGTATTAGATTAAAAAAAAACAAAACAAAAAAACCTTAGTTAAATTGTAGTAGGTGAATGATTATTTAACGGCAGGTTTATTTTAACTGAATTTGGATGAAAATCACTCTTGTACACAAAATATGCTTATAATTAGCGTAAGAAAAAAAGATGCAAAAAATAAATTGAAAGTAATAGAAAAGAACAGATTATGAAGATAATTTCTAATTAAACCATTTGGAATTAAACCAAATGCCTAGCTGATTAATCATTTATGTCTTGGCCTACAGTATAAAGAAGGATGAACTATTAAAGTTAGATAAAGTATTTTCTGGTATAATGTACTGCCTGTGCTGTATCCTCATTATAGCTGGCCAGGCCACTTTCAGGTGCGTAGCTGACAGTAATGACTATAGAAATAGTCACCAGTAATAAATCCAAGAACAAAATCCAGAGCTTTTGTTGTGGAAGCAGAAGCCATAATTAATGGTTAAGCCTAAGTTCATTAATAACAGTTTTTGCCGTCTACTTTCAAATACTAAAGAAATAACAAAGTAGTCCTGTAAAGGAGGTTCTATTTATTTATTTATAATCTTCATATGATTAAAATAATGGTGTTATCACTATCCGCATACAACACAGTACTCCAGTGATTATTAAGAATATCTTTACACCTGGTTGTTTCACAAGACTTTGGTACCAGTAATATATCCGTATAGGGATTATGTACATAAAAATGCAGGGATAAAAGCACTGGAGTTTTACCAGATTTTATACAAGTATACATTTGGCAACCAAATTTCGACCTTTACTTACTTTTCTTCAATGTAGTCACTCAAAAATTACAGCAATAACTGTATAATACACTTTAAGATTATTAACTGAATAATAATCTAGACCTTAAAGAATAATATGTTGAGGAAATTTAAAAAATGAAAATGCAGTAACCATCGTTTGCATTAAACAGCTGGAAATGAGGAACAGCACAGGAAGTTGGTTGCCAAATGCAGATGGATAATGCATAAAATTATCAGGATACAATGCAGATACAAGATTCATGAGACAACCTGGTGTAAACAGGGTCTGTCATTATTCAGCACCTCTCAGAGAATGCAAATGATTTTCAGAATTATGATAAGGTTTCTGTATTTTTAACAGTATATGTTTAGAAGTTGTTTTTTTTTTTGAAAATGTGACTTATACCATATACATGACCACATTGTTGGCAGCAACATGAAATGCTTTGGATGAATGAATTAAATAGTTGTTGTAGTATACAGTGGATATGGATATAAAAATTCTACACACCCATGTTAAAATGGCAAATTTTTGTGATGAAAAAAATTAAACCAAGATAAATCATGTCAGAACTTTTTCCACCCTCAATGTGAAATTAAAATGTATAAAAACTAACTGAAAAACAATCAGAAACATTTTAGGGAAATGTTAGGAATAGGAAAAATAAAAAAGTTACAATAACCTTGTTGCATAACTGTTCACACCCTTTTATAATTGGGGATGTGGCTGTGTTCAGAATGAACCAATCACATTCAATCTCATGTTCAAAAGTAATCATCATACAGCTGTCATCAATGAAATTATTCTGATTAACCCCAAATAAAGATCAGCTGTTTCTGTAGGATTTTCTCAACATGTTCTTGGTTTCAGCTGACTTCGCATGTCTGGGCTATGGGGTAGAGTGGCTAGAGAGAAGCCCTTTCTCACAAAAACATCCAAGCCCAACTAAATCACCCCAAATCATGTGGCAAAATGTGTTATGGTCTGATGAGTCCAATTCCAAAAGGTATACTAATTCCATAATTCCAAAAGGTATGTGTGCATCAACAAAAGAATACCATACCCCTGGTACAGCATGGTGGTGGCAGCATCATGCTTTACAGCTGCTTTTCTTCAGCCAGAACTGGCTTTTAATCAAGGTGGAGGGAATCATGAATAGCTACAAATACCAGTCGATTTTAGTGCCAAGCATTCAGGTGTCTGCTAGTAAGCTGAAATGAAAAGGAATTTCATCTTTCAGTACGACAGTGACCCAAAGCATACATCCAAAACAACAAAGGAATGGCTTAACCAAAAGAAGATCATTGTTTCTGAATGCCCTAGCCAGAGCCCAGACCTGAATTCAGCTAAAAATCTGTGGGGTGACCTGAAGTGGGCTGTGCACAGGAGATGCCCTCGCAATATGACGGGTCTAGAAAGAGTGGAAATAGGCAATAATAAGCAATATTTTGTTGTTTGCATGCAAAAACATTTTGTGAGAAAACTCATTTCTACAATTTCATGCAGCTTTCACGTTTCACATATATAGGAATGATTGTCCTTTTTGAAAGAAACTGAAAGCATGGCACTTCTTTCTATAATATTGTATAAAATTCTACTGTCTGCTGTAATCACCTTAAGTACAAAACGTACCGTAGGTTTCAAACCTGAAGGGGATGTGCTTCCTTATTTCCAGCTACATAATGCAATTTGTAGCTGTGTTATTGTATTTTCCACCTATGTAATACTGTTAAAAGAGGGCATTTAAAAAAAAGGTATGTTATTACTACCCAGCAGTTCTGAAAATCTAGAGAACACCCAGGCAGGTAGACTAAGAGCTGTGTCATAGTGACAAATTAAATTGTGTTTACTGCCCACAGATCCAGTTGACTCAAATTATGTCTTAATGTAGCTGTAGTGTGTGATGGTCAGAGACTGTATTGCAGGCCACAATTTAACAATGTGATGCTAAATTGGACTAATTTCCCAACACATTTGACAGGAAAAATGGCAGATAAAAGAGATTTTCTATCATTTCATTGAATTATATTTATTTTATTGCTCATTTTAATCACTACTTCATTTTTATTTTAAGGCTTATTAATCTGTAATCCTTACGTAATGATCACATACATTTCACATGTGATTAGGTGAATAATATAACATATGATCACAAAACATTTGCAGGTGCATTTCACCATGTTACGGCCTGAAATGGCAACGTGAACTCAAGTAAAATAAGTAAATATGTGATCACGTGTAAACAAATTCTATAATATTGAATACTCTGGAACCCATATGTGTCAATTTTTACATTAATAATCATGTGATATTCAGATGTGAAGTTCATGTGGCTTGTATGTAAGAGTACAAATTCCCTTTAAAAGGAGATCATGGATATGGATATGGTACTTCTTGTTCTATTGCATGTTTCATTTCATTTCTAGTGCCAGAAAACAGAATATTTGATAATGAGATTTCTGAAAACGCTCTGTTCGTTTTTGCTTCACCTTCAGCAAATGCATGCTTAGAAAAATGGCACATAATCCACATCAACCTTCTGTTTTTTTTTTAGCCACAGCAATAATTGCATTCAGTAACTATGGCCATCTTGTAATGCATGAAGTCAGCAGACCGTGTTATCTTCTTCCACCACAGTAGTCACAAAATATTTAACTCAGTGTCCTTTCTGCTTCAACTTCTCAGGGCATCCAGGGCCCACCGGGGTCTTCTGGAGCAGATGGACAAATTGGCCCTAAGGTTAGTTTGATATTAAAAATCACCTTCAGCAATTATGCAAATACAAAGACAGTCACCAGTGGGAATGGTTATATGGAAATTGCATATATTATCTTCCAAAAATTATATTCTTATCGAACAGATTTCTAACAAATGCCTGACAGTAAGGACATTGTGGACGTCATGCACAATGCATGAAAGGGTATGTGTGTGATTGTATGGTTTGTTAATTCTATCTACATATATAGGGAAGTCCAGGACAACAGGGACCACCTGGTCGTCCGGGTGTGCCAGGCCAAAAGGTGAGATTTAACTTATTCAAACTCCTTTGAATGAACCATTCTAATGGATCAGTTTGTAATTTTTAGAGCTTCCTAATCCACATGAGATGGATTACAACTGTAATGAAAATATTAACATATTAAGAAGCTTTCCACTTTTCCCCTCTGGTGAAACCTCATATCTTAACTACTTATCATTACATACCACCCTTCCTAATTTCTGGGCTGGAAAATGCAAACGAAGGGTAAAATTAAGAAAAGAGTGATATCCATTACTTGAGAATGTTATAATTATATGATTCTATATGTCTAGAAACACGAGTAACACTTCACAGTACTATTTAATAACTCATAGGTAACTAATGACTACTCAGCTAGTAGTTCTCCAGGAGATATATAAACCTCCGTCATAATTATTGCTTAGTTAAATATGAACTACCATACTGTTACTTTATTATTATTTACTGAGTAATTACCTAGTATTCATTAGTACTTAATATTAGTGATACATGTTAATACTACTGTTAGTACTACTCATTCATTCCTGCAATGAGTTATTCAACAGTGTTGCAAAGTGCTACCAAAACGTTTAAAATGACAAAGTTCACCTTAAATAGATATATCTGTGCCTAAATATCTTGCATTGGAGTATTATTTGATTGCAGTCATATGGCTACTTGCTTAATGAACACAGTTTATGCTTAATTGAAAGACTTTTTTTTATCAGTTCACTGTAATTATTCTAAACTTTCAGTCCTAACTTACCCCAAATGTACAAGATAAACAATTTCGGGTCCTCAAACTCATTCAGATATGTTTAAACTTTGACAGGGCTCACAGGGAGAACCAGGTTTTCCAGGTTTACAAGGTGCTGTTGGTCTTCCTGGCTTTAAAGGACATAAGGTAAGTTATCATAAAAGTCTAGGAGAAATCATCAGAGCCCAGAGTTGATTTTTCAGTAGTCAAGGGTTTAGTCTGCATCAGCTGTGCAGTGATTAGCTGTGCAGCCTGTCCTAAAATTCTCACTGACAGGGTCTCTCTTGACCTACCATTATAATATTAATTCTGTTTCACAGGGGGATATGGGAGAACCTGGTCCAAAGGGTGATCAGGTAGAGCCATTTTGATCCTTGTTTCACTTTTGTCAGCCAAAGTTAAAATTAGATGACATTTATGAATCCAGTGGCTATCTCAGCTAAATACTAAAACATATAATACTTAAACCAAAGGACTAGAGCTGCCATCGGATGATTTGTGGTGATTTCCTGTGATACGATCTGTGTTATTGGCACCAGCTTAAATCTGCATTGTATGTCACAGCATGCTCTCCCAAATGTTGCGCTTAGCCTCAGGCTGCTTTTGTGTATTAAATGCTAATGATACCCTTTTAATATCAGAGACCCCCTAACAGAGACCACCTTTCATTCTCTTTCAGGGTGAAAGAGGAAGTGAGGGAACACCTGGTGTGCCTGGGCCACCGGTGAGAGCGCACACACCATCTGTCCACTAGGGGGCAGCACAATGCATGTGAATTGGCCACTGATGGACAGGATGACGGGATGATATTCATCACCTAGCTATAACTTGTTACAAATTATACATGATATATATTGTATGATTAAGTCTCAGAGATGGACTTTGGGAAATTAATTGGACTAATTGGAGATTGTATCAGTGAAGCGGTGACACATTCAAAGTGTCTATATTTTGAAAATGGGAAGAATATCTCTTTACTATATGTGTGCTGTAGCACAGTTATTAACTTCTAACCTTTTAGCTCACAACTGGAAAACACAGTATAGATATTTTGGCTTTATACATGCTGTGTAGGTGTAGAAGACACAAGTCTTTTCTTTGTGACAAATAATCAATACATAGCTTTCACTTGCATCATTAGAAAAACACCACTTTCATCAGATCAAAATGAAAGACCGTAAACTAAGCAATGGACATATACAGGAAAGTGTTTTTTTTTTTTTTTTTTTTTTTTGTTACATCACCTTCACCTCACTCTCCCTTCACCTCCTCTTCTCCAATCTCATTGATTCTCAAATGTCTTTTTTTAAAATAAATAAACAGACTTTTTTCTCTTTGATATTAATGTGAGGATTTTTAACAGTTGTGTTTTTTTTCTCTCTTTCTGCCTTCTGTTACAAGGGTGAAGCGGGACTCAGGGGAAGCAAAGGAGAGGTTTGTAGAATTAGACTCACAAATTGCATTTTAATCTGTTCGACCTCGTTTTACACAGGAAACAACATTGTTTCCTCCTGCTGAAAGAACTTGATAGTTATGCATTTTAGAGTAGTGATAGTCGTGTCCATGGGGATGTTTTTATTTGACAGGTTGACAGGTATCAGGCTGAGTGAGCTTCAGTTCTAGTGTAGGGTGCATGGAGGGCGCTGGAGCCACTAGTGCTATTCCCTCGCTTACAGTGACATTGCAAGAAAAATACAGAATGAATGAGACTTAGATTGCCCATCAAACCTTTGGGGACATGTTTTTTTTTTTTTTTTTTTTTTAAATGTTTGAGTTTCAATGAGCCAAATGCCTCAAAGGTGTGAAAAAGCTATTTGGAGAGGATGGAGGGATGGCTGAATGAAACTGCTTGTCCAGTCACCTGACCTGAAGCTAAACAAGCTGTGAGGAGCCGGATTGTGAGGTTTGAGAGGGGGATATGTTTAACCAGCTACACAAACCTTATACAAAAGCAGAAAGAGGCACAAGAGAGGATTGTGCAATGCCTGCAAAACTGACAGTTAAAGTGCAGGGAGGTTTTCAAGAAGAACATATACAGTAGTATTTTTTTTAGTTATGGCCCATAAATTTGGATGTCAGATATTGTTTTCCTTAAAATAAATGTGATTAGTTATTTTTTAAGCTGCAAATAAAAAACATGTTTAAGAAAAAACAATGTATTTCCTAGTAAGTAATAGAAAGTGTAATAAAGTTTAGTCACCGGTAATAATTTTGCAAAAGCTTAGAATCCAGAAATCTTGTCTTGCAGTTCCCCTAAATAATGTCAATCCTATTTATGTTAAGACAAACAGTATATCAGGGATTTTTGAGTGTACTGATCCATGTTATAATATTTGAAAGGATACAAAATATTAAAAAAACCGTAAAGAGTTCAAGAGTTTAATAAGATTTGAGTGAGTAGGGAAACCATGAAACAGTACCCTAGATCAAGGAGTGGAGCTCCCCAACCTGAAAAAAAAAAAAAGATCAAATCAACTGATCCTATTTGTCATTGTAACAGAAAAGCTTTTTCTCCCTCCTATCTAGAAAGGTGCTCCAGGAGATCAAGGGGTTCGAGGCCCTGATGGGAAGAAAGGAGACATAGGACATATAGGAGTAGTAGGACCACGTGGTTCTCCAGGACAGGATGGGTTACCTGGGCATCCCGGTCTTCCAGGATATCCTGGCAAACCTGTGAGTCTTCTGGCAGTACACTTTTCCAAATATCAATTTGCTTCTGATTTGCACAGATACATATGCAGGACTGGTGCACCATGCAGTGCATTTATCCCTGCCTAGGCTCCAGATCCACCATGACCCTGATCAAGATAAAGTGATTACTGAAGATGAATGAACAGATTGTTGAATAGACATGCAACCAGAATAATTAGAAAGTTAACTGAGTTCTTTAATATGAATAAAGCACCTTTTTAGAAGTTAGTCTAACCTCTTTCTGTTTTAAGGTGGTAATATTTTATAAGATAGTAGTTCCTGTAGCAAGGATAGTATTCCTTCAAACAAAAAGAAAATTTACAAACAGGATCTCAGTTATGCACCAGGAATGCTAAATGAAGCAGAGGAAATAGTAACTCAAGATTGACCAACTGACTAATCTGTATTGCAGGGGAAGTCTCCTTCTGATGAACAGTTAAAAAAACTCTGTGGAGATGTATTAAGACGTAAGTAACTAACCTACGTATTTCACAAGAGAAAGCTGGACATCCGAAGGTTTAATAACGTCAGTGTATAGTGTTTTGCGGTTGGTGTTGTAACCAGCAGAAGGATGTTAATAACTGTGCCTAATCAGTAGAATAGAAAGTGATGTCATTAGAATAACAATACAAGCTAAGGGTTGTTACAGATTTTTTTTCATTTACTGCTAACTAGCATTTCTCTGCACCACATTGACTTTTTTTTGAACTTTTCACACACCTACTTGCAGTAAGACACAGTTCATTTTATGCCCCGGATACTCTACAGTGATCAAAACAGTACAAACACATTTCAGAGTACATATTACGATATAGTAAACAATATTTGCTCTGCGGATTATTCATTATTTCTTGGTTGACATATACAGTGTAAGCAAAGATGTTGTTGTTCTTTCAGCTGCGCCGGTTAGGGGTCACCACAGCAGATCATTGGTCTGCACGTTTTATTTGGCACAATTTTTACACTGGATGCCCTTCCTGACATAACCCTCCCATTTTATCCAGGCTTGGGAGAGGTACTGGGAGTGCACTCCCAGTGGCTGGGTTGGTTCGATGCCCAGGAATCAAACCCGGGCCACAGCAGTGAGAGCACCAGATCCTTAGCCGCTAGACCACCAGAGACCCACAGTGTAAACAAAGTATAGATAAAAAAATTGCAATAGGAAAACATTTTACAAAACTGTAAAAAAAAAGGGGTAAAAAAAGAATTGTATATTGTTGTATATTGTATTGTTTACTGTATAGGAACAAACTAAATGATGGAAAAATACTCTATATAATCTGTAATTACTCTCAATTTTAAGCTTGCAATTTCAATTACAAATAAAATCTTACAATAATTTTATAGAATATACAAAAATCCCCCAAAAAACCCCAACAAAACATTGACCATAAACCTTCCACTTGCCTGGTTCTGAGTGTAAATAATAGTAACTTTTCTGAAATAGGTTGTCTCAAAACTATGTAAACATTTGCAAATTTTGTTGTAGAGATACAAAGTATTGCTAGTGGTAGAAAATGAATGAAAAATGTACGCAACAGTTTTGAAGACTGTGTTCACTATATTACTGTTGTGTCCAAAACAGTTTAAAAACTGTTTTTACCTTCTGTTCCACATGCAGCATTGTAGAAAGCATTGTGTAAAGAGCTTGGAAAACGTGAACTTAGTAGTGACTCATACTTCTTAGCAATTATAAAAAATGTATTTAACATGCATAACCTTGCTGAATGAACTGTAAATGTACTCAAGAATAAGAATAAACAAACTCCAGAAGAAGTGTAACTTGTGATTGCCACGACCTATCAGTGTAAAGATGTTCAGGATTCTCCTTTGCACACTCGTGTCCCTTAGAGGAGCTCTCCCAGCTGATGCAGACGATGATTCCTCGGAGCTGTGAGCCCTGTGAGACGGTGAAAGGCCCCCCGGGTCCACCTGGAGCTCAGGGTCCTAAAGGCGCTACTGGACCGCAGGGTTATCCAGGCAGGCCAGGCTCTCAGGGTTACCCAGGCTCACCTGGCTTACAGGGGCCCCCGGGGGTCAAAGGTATCAGAGCTTTACTAATTCTCTGACAAATAGGGTTGAGGATGTATGAGGTCACGTAATGAATACATGCATATTCTGTGTGTAACATTCTCTAGGGGACATGGGACCAAGGGGCTTTAAGGGCAACAAAGGGGAAGGCAGGCCAGGACAACCTGGACCCCCTGGAGAAAGAGGTAAGAGATCAGCTCAGCTGACACATGCTATAGCCATGATACATATCATACTGCACATGCAGAAATAAGGCATATAAGTTCATGGAGGTAAGTGTGCCTGGATGTGGCATATATATTCTCTGCATTTTTGTGACATTGCAGGCAGTAATCTGGAGATGTCCAACAAACCTAATTAAAAACAAATTTGTCAAGCTCATTTCCATCATACAGTTTCTGTTACATAATTCCTCATCTCTGTGTGAAATTAGAGGAGCTGATTTGATTGTATATCAATTAATCACACCACCTGATAATATTGTGTTTAGATTTGCATTTAGAAGTATTGTATATTTACAATAATATATATATATATATATGTATATATATATATATATATATATATATATATATATATTATTTGGGGAAATTATCCTAAATTAGGGCAGCATAATAATATTTATTCACATAGCCAGGTTGTAAGAACTAGGACATGGTGTTTTTGCTTTGCATTCATGATAAGAAGGCTTCTCAGCAGGTGGGAACGAGCAGAATTCTGGCCCATATTTCAAATATCACATCCTCTCTCGCACTGCTCCACCCACATCAACACAGATGTGTTCATTTACGACCATGAAAATAGCAACTAGGAAAGAACAGAGAAAATAGGTTTATACTCAACCAGCTTAGCAATATGCCAGTCTTATACCTCTAAATTACTGTTATTCCTGGCGTTTTGGTTTGATTCTTTACAGCAGTGGTTTCTGTTTGGTTCTGTGTCTGGTTCTGTGATCTACCACCCTGGAGAATTTATTTTCAACACGCCTGACTCTAACATTTAGTCCTTCTAAAAACATTAATTATTAGGGATCAGGTGTGTTAAAGCTACAGGGCATGGAATTTTTTCCTAATATATGGTAATATGATTACCATGACAAGACAAATGAAGTAGGAGAGAGATTGTGTAAACAAATTAAACCAGAGTCTGTAAGTGAGAAAGTGTGATATTATACTATAAGCAGAAAAAGGATTCAGGTTTGGTGGAATTTTAGCTTTTGCTGCTGAAAAAGTAATGCATTTATTTGTACTCTCTATTGGTTAAAATATACTGAATTGTAGTCAGAAGATTTATCCTCATTACCCAGTTGTGATTGTGATAGTGATTCTGGGTAATGGAATACACACATCAGGAGTGACCGGACATGATTTTTTTTTTTTTCTCTTTATTTTAGCTAGTTAACTAGACTTAGTGGTCTATTATCTTCATAGACATGTGGAGCCATCTTCCATGCAGATTGATGAGAACTAAACACAGAAGCTGTGAGATTATAGTGGAGATACCAAGAGGTTTTGCTCTTTCATCTTGTACACAGTAACTGAGACAGTCACATTAATTTGCAAAATAAAATTTAATCTCAGTATTTCTGTAATATTGAAGAAATGGCAGAATTTAATTATATCTCCAGAGACGCAGACACTAGAGTCCCATCCAAAACTGCATACTACCACACTGAATAGTTTGCCAATGCACCACTGATGCCATTACTATTCAGGCATACTACTTATGTGGTTTGCAACACAGCCCTGAACTCTCTCTGATTGTGTGCACTTGCAGCTGAGAGATTAATCTGCAGTATGTTAGTGGTGGGTGACACATGACACCACATATTATGAAATATTCTTTTGAAAGTGGCTTGCAATAGCATTTGACATCCTAGACAATGTAGTTTTAAATCAAACATGGCTCATCATCAGGAATGGACTTGGACATGCCTAAAATTAAAGCAAACAATCAAAAAAATTAAAAACCTACTCCTCAAAATTATATTAGTTTATTTAGCCCTGTTCCATTCGGTTCTTGCAACAACAGGGATCCAGGGTCTGCATGGCACTGATGGAATTGGATTACCTGGTCCTCCGGGAACACCGGGAAAATCTGGCTCTCCGGGTCTTCCAGGCAAGCGAGGTGCCCCAGGGCCAGCTGGAGTGTGTGACATGTCCATCTGCTACCCGGCCTACAACCTCAGGGAAGAGCACTACAGCAAAGGCCCGAACTTCTGACACAAGCACACACGCATACACACACACACACACACACACACACACAAAGACTATATATGAGAAGCATCTCAGCAAGCTGCACCGGGTCAGTTCTTTACTGAGTGGCATTCAGAAGAACAATTATAAAGGACTGACACCAATTCTAGATGAATGCCTGTATACATGCAGTAATATTCTAAGGACAGTGACATGCAGAGAAATTCAGAGCAGAGCATATTCACTGGCCTTTTGTTCTGACTGATATGGAGGGCATTAATTGTATGTATTGCATTTGGAGACACAATTTTGTGGTCACCCACCTATCAAGCTTGAATGCGACACAAGATGACTTGATCGACCCACTTGAGTGCTTTTTTGAAGATAAAGTAAGATCATCACTGTACTTAGAGGGTACTTAAATTGTAGTGCAGTTTAGTAAAATTCAGACACATTGACTTGTTAAAAGACAAATATTTGGACGCTGGTATGCACTTGCATTGCCCAGAAAAAGCTACCTCCAAGTGAACATGCATTATACAAGACAAAAAGATATGCATTATACTAAGAGTATTTAATCCTTTTATAAAATAATGATGTGTATTCAAATGCTGCTTATGTTTAAATGTCTTCATTATTCATTTAAGTAGTGTAAAAATCATACCCTAGTCTTATTCGAAATGTAATCCAATTTTGACAAATGTAATTTATTTAATGTATTTTATTCTCTTGAAGCAATGACGGAAGAAAAATACACATTTTTTTGTTTGTTTAACAGATCATAAACTCAGATCATAAAAAAGTTCCAACTAGTACCTAAAAGGGTTCTTTAGTTTTTATTTCTCAGGGGAAACCTTAAAGGTTCTTTGAAGGTTCTTCACAGTGAGCTTACTTTTCAGGTCCAAATGGAATATTTTGGTAAACTTAGAATCCTTAAACTAACTCCACAGAACCCTTGACGAACTCTTTTTGCCTTAGAGTTTAGATAAATCTTACATAAATGTTCTAGTCAAAATCTGTATTTATTTTCTTATACATCATGCAGTTTTACTTTGTGTTAAAGTTTCTTGCAGTAAGAGAGTTGATTAAAATATTTGTTTGGCCTGTTAAATGTGTATGCCTTTTGTCCGTTTTAAGGATTGGTTAAATAAATAACTGTGTATGTGTTGTGCAATCAACACCAGTACAAGAAAACAAAATTCGGAAGAAACGGTGTTGGTAGTAGTGTTAGGGTAGTAATCACGACAAATAACATTTTTGAGGAAGCAGAAGATGATGCATGGAATGAGTCAAAATTATAACACACGCACACACACACACACACACACACATCTCCCACATCTATAAGCAGAACAGTTCTAGTTAGCTTTATACTGACCAACCTTTAGTCAGTCTAGTCCTTTGGCCAAAACCAGTCTTGTTTTGTGCACAAAAGGCAACTCATCAGTCTGAATATCTCCCTGCGGTAAGTGTAATTTTTTTTAAAATGATGTCTAAAGTGCTTTGCTGTTATTATTATTACTTTACATTCCATCTTTTTTAGCTGTTAAATTGCTCTTTATAACAGGTTGCATGCACTATGGACAAGTTTGACACATCAACAATGTTTGACTACGAAGATGACAATTCTTCAATGACTTACGTGCCACCATGTGACTTGACGGACATAACTAATTTTAGTACACATTTATTGCCACCATTCTACATTGCCATATTCATTATCAGTGTGCTGGGCAATGGACTGGTACTATCTATCCTTTTCAAATTTGAAAAGCTCAACACAGTCACTAATATATTTCTCATCAACCTGGTGGCCTCTGATCTGTTTTTTTCCCTCGGCCTCCCATTCCAAGCTGTGTACCATAGCTCGGAGTGGTCATTTGGCAAGGTGGGATGCAAGTTGATGAATGGCACCTACCACCTTGGCTTCTACAGCTCTGTGCTCTTCCTCACTCTCATGAGTTTTGACCGTTACCTGGCCGTGGTGCATGCCATTGCTGCTGAAAAGTGGAGGAAGAGCTGCTATGCCTACATTTCAGCCACTGTTGTGTGGATTGTTTGTGGCCTCACTAGTCTGGAGACCTTCCTCAATCATGAGCTAGCAGAAGACATTGTTCAGGGGTTAATCTGTACTGACATGGGTGACCCTCAACATAAGATAATGGGCACTTATTCCCAGGTTGCACTTTTTTTCATCTTCCCCTTAGTTGTCGTCTTGTACTGCTACACCAGGATTGGCTGCAGGGTTCTCTCAACTCGAATGAGGAGCAAACAAAGGCCACTGAAACTGATTTTTGTTATTGTGGTTCTATTTTTCATGTGCTGGACCCCATACAATGTCATATTATTGATGAAAGAAAATGATAATGGAGACCCTTGTGATTACAGTCTTGTCTATCCCCAGTATGTCACTCACAGCATTGCAAATTTATACTTCTGTATCAACCCTGTGTTCTATACTTTTTTGGGTCGAAAATTCCAAAATCATGTGCGTCGCTTGCTGGTGGATCAGGGGCCGTGTTTAAAGAATCATCTGCATGTCAGTGAAAGCAGCAGATCATTCTCTAGGTGAATGCTAAATGTTTATGGGAGAACGAAGGAGGGAAATGTAACACTGTAAAGTGTCAGTCCTATCCTGACAAAATTAATGAATTGATTGCAACAGTTTATTTCAAAACATGTAGTGTATGTTACATCAACAAATGCTCTTCATTGTACATTTGTGACACTTCTTATAGTTAGTCACTGTAGAGTTCCTGTTTTCAAAACTCTTCACACAGTTACACAAGAGTGCTCTATATAGACCCAATTGAAAAAAAAAAAAAAACATTTTAATTGCTTTCACACAGAATGGATTTAGTGAACATTTTAAAATTCATGCTTTTTTTTTTTTTTTTTTACCATTGTAAATGTATCTCTACAGCCCAATTCACATTCAAAACTAACTACATTCAAGTTTGGTTGTCAATCTGAGAGCAGAATTGACAATACAGTCTGCCTAATTAAATTTTTTGGATGATATCTGTGGAAGGCTTGAGTTTGCAATGAATACCATGAATAATTGCCTTGTTTCACCATGGGATATGGTGAAACAAGGCAAATTGGAGTCAATTTCGTCTTTGTTTCTAGCATGTATTTTGCACAATTACTGTTAAAGTTTGTAATTGCATGTTCTATAAAATTGCTTCTGTCAACCAAGGGAAAAAAACAATTATTGTACAGAACAAACTAAAGAAAAAAACCTAAATCATCAACAATTAGTAGGCTTTTTTTGTCATTGTGCTCTGATTGACAATGTTTTCTGGTGAAAAAGTGCTTGAGTTTTTATAGTTGTAATGTATCTGTTGTGCTTAGCTATGTGTTTGTACAGAGAGAGAGAGAGAGAGAGAGAGAGAGAGAGAGATATGAAGGTTAAAAATATGAACTTAGCAATGACTAATGTTTGTTCACAAATGTAACAAAAACTGTAAATAAAATGTCACTAAAATGTCTGGATTTACTCAGTCTGTTCATCTGTTGTCACTTACGCATAAGTTAATGTCAAAACACTGCATATCCATGGAGCTCTGTGTGGGCTGAGAATAACTCAGAAATTATGATTATGAAAATGTCTTCCTGTTATATAGATATGTACATGTTTTGGGCACTGATTTGCTGAGCCATGTTGTGACTATATAAATTTGCTAGTCGGTGTTTGGCTAATGGATTAAACGTAATCTGTGTGTGGTCATGAATGTAATATTTCATTCATTAAAAAAGAACGAAAAAAGAGAACAATGTAAAAGTTTCAGTCCAACCTTGTAATCTTAGAGTTCAATGCAATTGTACGTTTGGAATATGGTAGTATAAACTTTATGAACAAGAATAAATTGCATATTGAGTATACATGTTTGATAAGTATGCCACCCATGTGACTAATTGACTATTATCACAGATAGGAGAATGTGTATATTTAATTTATGGCCTAACTACTCCTTGAAATTTCTCAACTCATATCCTTAAGGTGAATGCACACTTACAATATACATAGATGATTCCTGCCATATGGTCTTTTTTCGTCAGTTTGAATAGTTTCTAAATGGTGGAGTAGCTCACGGTCGCTGGTTCGATCCTGACCCCAGGTTACTGTTTTCCTCCGGGTTCACCAGTTTCCTTTCACTTCCCAAAAAAACAAGTAGGAGGATTAGCAACTCTAAATTGTGCCTATGTGTGAATGAGTGTGCAAATGTGTGTCTGCTTTGGACATAATGCAAAACGAGCGGCTACAGCTTTGACTGATCCAAATTAATGTCATGTGGCTGTTTTACGGTTGATGTATATGTACTCCAATGCTACAATATATCCAATTATCATCAAATAACCAGGAAGTTTAACTTGTCCTAATTAGGAAAGCTGACAGCTTTATAGCGCTCTGTTGACAATGTGAGGGTTTGGTGCGCCATCTTAATATATTCATGTAACTTAATTAACTGAATGTTGCATTGCACAAAACGTATTGTGCTGACCTGAGAGTGTTCTTTCAACTTTATCTTGTTTTCTGAAGTACTGGGTATTGAATATCATAGCTAAACATTGTTACAATACTAGGTCCTTTTAATTATTCCTTCTATTGTATTTCTCTTGTATATATGTATTTTTAGCATTCTCTATCACTGACATATTTTCTAACTACCAAAACAACCAAACCACTGCGGCTAGTAAACTACAGTGAGCGACACAAAGGGCAATCAGATATCGTTCTCATGTTCTTGATTACATAAAGGACCTAAGGGTTCTTTAGAAAGAATGAGAATTAAACCCATCAGAAGCAGAGACGACCATAAGATAGGGCAGTATACAATATGGGAACTTTACTTAGAGGAAGCAGAAGTAAGGCTGAATCATTAGACCAGTACAGAAGTACTTTGGCTGATGATGCAAAGTCATGTAAGGTGTGAGAAAAAGGGTACTGTTTGGCCGAGATCATTTTCCAGGAACGTGGGGAAAACTGATTAAAGTGTACCAGGCCAGTCTGTGGCCAAAAAGCATATGATGTAGAGTCATAAATACACTGAGTGTGGAAAGCTACTGAAACTGCAGCTCCATCATGTCAATAAACTTGTGTTCCCCATTTGGATTGCACATTCACTCCGCCCTTAGGCAAAAGCCTATCATTTGGAAAGCAATGTCCTATTGACTAAGCAATGTAGGGACATTTCCAGAACTGTAACAAATAGGCTGCCACAACATTTACTGTCAACTATAAATTGCAACCCACACATTTTTGTACTCAGGTGTTAGTTGAGTGATGACTATTTTTCCTGCATTTGTGACATTTTTTCAAGTGATCTCTTTCACAAATGACTTCCTCATAACAGGACAGGTGCTATCTGAATATTCAGTGTATGTGCTGTACAAACAAATGCGTAGATGAATATTCATTATATTTATATACAAATGTGACGACAGAAGCATTCACAAATATATGTATGAATTCAAAGCATATATTGCAAGTTCCTGTGCAATATACACAAACAGGTTGCTATCCAGTTTATGCTTTTCTATATTCATATCCACGGGGCTAAATTGGGATTTAGGAGTTGGTGTCATGGTATCCAGGGTGTCGGATGCAAGTGCAGAATTTTTTTTTAATAATAAAGCAACTAAAAAAAAACAAGCCTGGAAAAGGACCCATAAACTGGAACAACTAAAACAAGGAACTAGACTGAAGATAGGCAAGGCAAAGCAAGGCAAGACAAGGCAAAGAAAAGAAAACTCAACATGGAAACAAAAAGCCACTCACGGTGCAAATATAGCATAACTATATCAACTATGCACAAACGCACAATCACATCACACATCACAAAAAAGGAGGGAAAACATAGGCTGCGTCCGAATATCCTTACTACCCTAATATACAGTAGGAGAAAAATAGTACACCAAAGGAGTAGCATGTCTGAATTCTCAGTATTAATAAAACAGTAGGCGAGAAATCCCCGGATGATCTACTGCTTCCCCCGAGATTCTGCAGGATGGAAGCAATGGACACTGCACTATCCCATAAGGCAACGGGACTGGTGCGGAAGAGCTGTCAGAATCAAAAAAATGGCAGCTTTTTTTTAAAGTGTAAGTGCTATAGGTATTAAACATTGTTCTTTATTTCTTGTGGTTAAACCGTACTTGTTTAACAGTGCTTGAGTAAATTGTTAACTTGTTGAAGGCTTAAACAAGAAAAAACATTTGCTCTAATCTGGTGGGCTCTTTTAAGTTTTTGCGGTTACTATGATTTCGAAGGTCATGTGACAATGCCAACATGACAGATGTAGTATGTCTGGATTGTATTCATACTACACACATATACTGATCGGTACGTACAGTATCATCGGCCGAGCAGTAGGTACAGAATCAAATGCAGTGCGTACTGTCACAGTACGCAATTTTGGACGTAGCCACAGAACTTAAATAGGGAACTAATTGGGGAAACACAAAACAGATGAGCACAATCAAGGAAGGAAATGGAACAGACAACAAAAGAAGAAATTCAAAAATGAATGAGGATGCACTCTGGTGGCCTGGGGACGGATTGTCCATGGTGGACATGACATAGCCTCCCCTTAAGGCACGGCTCCTGAAGCACCCAAACTTAGGAGGGTAGAGCGACGACCACAGTGAGTCCAGAAAGGGTAGCAGCGGTAATTTGTTTCATGGGTGCCAGTGATTGGGAAGTGGGAACAGTACTGTGCAATGTATGTATTATTATATGGATTTTTTAATGTTGATATCATTGAGATGCGATTAAGTTTTTGACTGGATATTTTAACTAGCTAAAGTTTTCCAGACCTTAAATCTTAAATTTCAGTACTTCTTCTAGTACAATAATAATATCAATCATAATATCAAAACATACTGTGATTCTATCCTGGCAAATACTGATGATACAGTAAAACTAACAATCTACCACACATTTTTATTTAATCATGAAATGTATATACAAAGCAGTTAATACTCACCTTATCCAAATACATTTTACACATTTTAAAAGAAGTGTTAAGCCTTATTACATAATAATAATAATAATAATAATAATAATAATAATGATAATAATGATAATAATAATAATAATAATAATAATAACTTTAACACTTTATCACTTTATCACTATTTTAATATGATAAGTTTTTTTTTCATCAAATTTGAAACTGAAGCCTGGATATATGTATAAATGTTTGCTTGCATATTGCTTATGAGTGCATTTCTAAATATTACATTGAAATGATCCAGCTAACACTACAGGAAAGTTAGTCAGCGGACTTCTGTGCACCACAGAGATGTCAGATATATGTAGATAATAATTAAAAAAAAAGATAGGGTGTGCTGTTACAGGAAATTAAACAACAACTGGATTGTGTGGATTGGCCCAACACAAAGCAGCATTCTCTGAATAAAAATATGTCCTGAAGTGTTTTAACACAGTAATTTGCCAATGATTACATTTAAAAAAAACCAAAAAAACAGAACAACACATCATACTTTTTATTCATTTGTAGTTACACTAATATTGTTCCTGATATAACCGCTATAAACAGTCATTCCCTCACCAGCATCTTTTTTCTTTTAATAAGACAAAACAATGCAGCATGTTTACAAGAAACTGCAAAGCCCTCCATCCTAAAGATGTTCTAGTGACAGAAAAAGTTACATCTGTCCCACAGAATGTTACAAAGCACTGACAGTGAAGACTCATTCCAAAAATGCTAATGAAATGTCTCCTCACAAAACAAACAATAAACAAACAAAAAATTACTTGTGAATTAGCTGTTACAACTGAAAGGATAACAAACCTCTTTTAAAGATAATCAATTCTTCCCTTAGCATTGGCTATGTACCTAAATCTTTTAAATTAGCAGTTATCAAGCCCCTGATTAAAAAACCTGACCTCAATCCCTGTCAACTGTCCAACTACAGGCCAATATCAAACCTCCCCTTTATTTCCAAGGTCCTTGAAAAGGTTGTAGCACAGCAGCTATGCTCATACTTACATAGGAATAACATTCATGAAATGTATCAGTCAGGATTTAGGCCTCATCATAGCACAGAGACAGCACTGGTAAAAGTTGTAAATGACTTACTACTGGCCTCTGATCAGGGTTGTGTCTCCTTGCTGGTGCTGCTTGACCTTAGTGCAGCTTTTGATACCATTGATCATGCTATTCTCCTCAATAGACTAGAAAATGTAGTAGGCATTAAGGGAACAGCCCTTTCCTGGCTCAGGTCTTATTTGACTGATCGTTATCAGTTTGTAAACGTAAATGGTGACTTCTCTTCTCATGCTAAGGTAAAGTTTGGTGTTCCGCAAGGCTCTGTTTTAGGCCCACTGCTCTTTTCTTTATATATGCTACCTCTGGGCAAAATTATTCGTAAGCATGGTATTAGCTTCCACTGTTACGCTGATGACACACAGTTGTATGTTTCAGCAAAGCCAGATGACAGACACCAGCTTAATAAAGTTGAGGAATGTGTAAAAGACATTAGAAACTGGATGCTTATTAACTTTCTCTTACTTAATTCTGACAAGACAGAAGTACTTGTACTAGGACCACATGCAGCTAGAAGTAAGCTTTCTGATTACATAATAACTCTGGATGACCTTTCCGTTTCATCATGTGCAGCAGTAAAAGACCTTGGTGTGATTATCGACTCTAGTCTTTCTTTTGAAGCTCATGTAGATAATATAACTAGGATTGCTTTCTTTCATCTCAGAAATATTGCTAAAATAAGAAATATATTGTCGCTACACGATGCAGAAAAATTAGTTCATGCTTTTGTTACCTCTAGGTTGGATTATTGTAATGCCTTACTGTCTGGATGTTCCAGTAGATGCATAAACAAGCTCCAGTTAGTCCAGAATGCAGCAGCGAGAGTCCTTACTAGAACCAGAAGATATGACCACATCACCCCTATCTTATCCACACTGCATTGGCTCCCAATCAAATTTCGTATTGATTATAAAATACTACTATTGACCTATAAAGCACTAAATGGTCTCGCGCCACAGTACCTGAGCGAACTTTTGGTCTTTTATGATCCGTCACGCCTACTCAGATCAAAAGATGCAGGCTATTTGTTGGTACCTCGAATAATGCGGGCTACAGCTGGGGGTAGAGCTTTCTCATACAAAGCCCCACAGTTATGGAACAGCCTTCCACTTAGTGTTCGGGGCTCAGACACAGTCTCAGTGTTTAAGTCTAGGCTGAAAACATATTTGTTTAGTCAAGCCTTTTGTGAATAGTTTTCTTAGGTACAGGGGCAGGTCTGGAGGGTTTCACAGGCATAGAGTGTTGTGGTGAAATGGGATGTTTGGATGCTGTCGCCCCCCCACTCTCACACGTTCACTCAGGTTTGTCGACGGTGGAGTGGCTGGCTGCCTTATGTCCCAGGGTGCCCTCATGTCTGTGTTAGCTTCTGGCTCTCCCTTTCAGTTATGCTGTCATAGCTAGTCTTGCCGGAGTCCCTGCTTGCACTCTGCATGCAAAGTACATCGTGCTTAACCATTAGAGGACAAAAGCTCACCTAACAATCTCTTCCTTTCTCTCCATCTCTCTCTCTCCCTCACTCTCTGTCGAGCTACACATGCTACTTCTGAGATGCCAATGATGCCAGTGATCCTGACCCCTTCTGCTCCTCCTCGCTGCCTGACCCATCCTGATGCCCTACTTCTGGTTGGAGTTCTCATCGGTTGAGTTCGCTCGCTGCTGCTGGGGGTGGCCCCATATGGACTGCCTGAAGAACTGTTTGGATTGCTGGGGATGGTGCCACCTGGGGGCTGTGGAGATGGCTTGGGGATCACATATGGGGAGCTGTACTGTAATGGCTTGGGACTGCGATTGCTGTAGTGGCTTTGGGGCTGCAGTTGCCACGAGCAGCTTCGTACTCAGGACTCCATCAGTGGACAGTGGATAGATTTTAACCAGCCGGACCTCTTGCAAATACTGCGATGAATTTATTGGTTGCACAATTGCACTATTTGTCCATATAGTACACAATAGAAGGGAATTATTTATAATTGCACTATCCGTTGCACCCAGATGAGGATGGGTTCCCTTTTGAGCCTGGTTCCTCTCAAGGTTTCTTCCTCATATCATCTCGGGGAGTTTTTCCTTGCCACCGTCGCCACTGGCTTGCTCATTAGGGATAAATTCACAGTGATAAATTTAAATATTTACAATATATTTTTGTGAATCCATTTATTTCTGTAAAGCTGCTTTGTGACAATGTCCATTGTTAAAAGCGCTATACAAATAAAATTGAATTGAATTGAATTGAATATTGGAACAACTGCAGTAATATAAAACTGGGATTCTTCTTGCAGCCAGAACTATTTGTGAGTTGTGCTTTTATAGAAAATTAATCATCGCCTTCAGATCGATCTAACTCGAGCGTTCAACAGTGCTGCTATAAATTTTAGTAGTAAGTGTCAGTTTTTGCATCATAAGCAGTCCATCTTCTTATGTCAAAACTTTTAACCTTTTACATCAGTGAGTCACACCATTGATTCATCCTGTTGCAGCGGGGGCGTGGCTGAGTGTCAGCTGCGGATGGAGAGGAGGCGGGTTGAACCGGCAAGTCACACTTGATGACTCTCACCTGTGTCTTATTACTGCCAGTCTACTTATTTGTGTCTCTTTGTGCTTTCAGGGACTGCCATAATGAAAGAGTGAGTGGCATTGCTGGCGGCGCCTGCTACACACACACAAACACACACACACACACACACGCCATCGAGCATGAACTTGAGCTATGAACTGGAATGGGGTGAAAGCCGTGAGATAGTGAAGGCCCTTTTTCAATTGTTTGTTTGTTTGTTTATTTATTTATTTATTGAAGCTTAGTAGATGATATTTCATCACTTTTCTACAACTCTATGCTATAAAATCAAACAGTACAGTCTATTCAAAGCATGTTCAGTATGAGTATAATTTGAAAAGGAGTCCTGGGATGATCACAAGAAAATCTTTATGTTTATAACAGCAGTGCTTAGGTTTAAAAGGTCTAAAAAGTTATTTATTGGGCTCCCTAGGGCAGCAACAGAAACCATTTGCTCTATTGTCCAGAGCATGAGCAGCAGTTTTTAAATTAAAGTGATATGTGATTGAGTCATTAACTTCATTAACATGTTGTGTTTGTCATGCATTATGCACTATGCATTGTTTTTTCAGTGTTTTTTTTTTTTTTTCTGCACAGTGAGCTATACTTGGCATATGGGAACCCCAAAATCCAAATGATTGTATCAGTTCTGCTGAAGACAGCATTTCTCAACATACTAGCATTAAGCAAGGTCATAAAATGTTCCCTCTGAATGAATCCAAAAGGAGAGCTCACTTCACCTTAATGTATTCCATTCTTATTTTTAATAGAACTGTCATGCTGCCCTCGTTTTTCTCTAAACGAAATTTCACTTAATTATGGGATTACACTGGCATGTACCTTGACATACACAGTGCCCTGTAGCTTCACAATGGACTGCAATTTCATGTTCAGCTCATTCTTCCACTCAGATCTTGATTCCAATGTGCCTCTTGCTCCTTCCTTTCTTTTTTTTTTAAAGATTGGGTTCTCGCCTTCTTAAGAATCACTGTAAAATAAGCATGCACCTACTGGTTTAAAAGCAATTTCCAGGACACTGCCTCCGACATATAGGGAAAATTATATAGGCATATCTACATGCCATACTCCAGCAGTGTTCTATTACAATAGCAGGTCAGGTTCATACTGTGACTAAGGCTTAGCAATTTTACTTAGCAATATTTTCTCATTTGACAGGTATGTATTTGGCATAGGTAATGCTATAAAGAAACAAAGTGTATTGTTAGTAAGTGGATATGGAAACACATTTAAAATACATAGATAGACAGAGAGAGATGGATTTGTGTCACAAGGTGAGTTGGAAATGGATGCAATCGCAGCTGGTTTCACTTTTAATGAAAGAGAGGCAGACAAATCCAAATCGACAGGCAGATCCAAAGTCAGGAAAAAGGTCAGGCAATTAACAAACAGGACAATGTAGAAAAATCAGAAAAACTTTTTTATAGTCTCTCTCTCTCTCTCTGTGTGTGTGTGTGTGTGTGTGTGTGTGAGATTGGGAACAGGCGAAGGTAATCAGAAGTATGGGAATTGTGAACTTATTAGCAGTGATGGATTCTGGGAAGCGTAGTGCAGGGTGGTCTGTAGGCTGCATTGGGTTCTGGGAAACTGAGTTAATGGACAGAATTGACCTGACAATGTGACACGAGTTACCACAAGTAGTTGCATCCAGGAATGTCAGTGTTGTTAGTTGCAATTTAAGCCTTTTGACAGTATTGTTGTAACTCTTTTTTTTTAAAAAAGAAAAATATTATAAAGATGGCCATGTCACCTACATTTTAAATGCAACACTTACAGGAGGGTTGCATCCAGGAATGTCAGTGGAAGATTCTTGGAATTGAAAATAAATGGAGTTGAATGACATTTTAGGGATGATTCATATACAAGTGGTGCTTTAAAAAGTCTTACCCAAGGACAGATGTAGCAGTGACTAGAACAGCAAAAACCTGTTTTATTTATTTATTTTTAAATGTTTATAATTTTTTTGATTGATTTTATCCGATTTTATTAATGAGAGAGAAACAAAGCATATTAAAACAAATACACTATTCTTGTATGCATTTGTTACAGTCCAAAGCAATCTGAAGGGAAATCATTTGAACTGCTCAAATTTACACAAATCAGATATTGCACAGTACAGTGATCCAAGTGAACCAAGCTGCTCGCTCTTTCTGCTCAGAACCTCATCAGTTGTTGTTTGTGGGTAAACTCCTGCCCCTGGATCAAGCTCTGGTACTATGGTTTGATATGCACAGCATGTTTGATGCTAGCCTGGTTATCACCCTAAAGCTTATCAGATTTTATTCTGATCAACTCTGTGATTGCAATCTGGCTCTGGTCTTCCTGGGCAGATTTCAGGTGGGACAATCAGCATCTGCTTATAGCAACAACACTGAACAGCAGGAACTTGACATAGGAATCCAACTACAAAATAAAAGATGACAGTGGTGCAACAGATTTCTAGAAGGCATGTGTATGTGTAAGTCTATGAAGCAAAGATGCTTTAAAAAATAATGTAATGAAGCTTCTTAATATCGAAAATTACTATAAAGAACAGTAAACAGAAAAAATATGAAGGAATATTTGGTGTGAGCAATTCTTTTCAATTAAAAATGCATCTTTTCTTTTTTTTCTAAGTACACTGTGATACAGTTTCACAAGAAACGGGCTTGTACAATTTTGCTACAGCTCTTCTCCAGGCATTTATTTTCACTTGTTCCATTTCAGAAAGTCGCAGACAACCTCAATTAAGTTTTTATCTGAATCAGTGGTCTATTACTTAATATGCTTCTTTCTTTAACAAGATATAAAAATATCTCTGTACCATCATTTTTTTGCTTGCAAGCTTGCACAGTATTGTAGCTGCCAAGACATGCTTATAAGTAAGTATAACTCATTAAACTGTCTTCACATTTAGATAATCTCCTCACCCAAAAAAGCACTTTCAGTGAAAAACCACAATCAGCTCAGAACAGACAGGAAAAAAGGCAAAAAAGCCTCTCTCCTCAGGCATGTTTGAGTGTACAGAAAGCAAGCCATGCTTTAATCAGCTCTCTTCTTGCCTGTAGATATAAGTGTATGTATGTCTCCCGAGGCTTTGAGCAGTCTGTGCTAGTCCATGTGTGGGCCTAAGAGACACACAAGATCCTAAGGCAAAGCAATGATTGGCCAGTTTCACTGTTGAATGCACTGCAGTCAGGACTGTGGGGGAGTGAGACGGGAGGCAACAACTAAAAAACAATAAAAATAAAAGTTAGCTTCAATATATTTATGAAATACTGCAAAGTCTGATGAAGATTTCTTCAAAGTCATTCTCTCTCATTAAGAAAACTTGCAAGGATTTTGTTTTTGCTATGCAAATTTAAAAAAACCTGTTCATTCTGTTCTTTTAATAAATTCTCAGCAACTTTAAAGTTGCAATTTAAGCATTTTGGCAATATTCTTGTAACTCTGTTTTATTAAAATTATTATAAATATGGCCATGCCACCTATATTGTAAATACAACACTTACAGGAGGGCATCTTGTGTCCATGCATCTATTTACTGTTATCTGTCTTCTCTGTAACTAACATTTTATGTAGTGGAACATAACCAGTGTCTTAAAAAACAAGTTATAAGGAATAAGATTTATAATTGAAATAATAATAATACAGTTGTAGCGTTGACTCTGAAGGGGTGTAAGATTGGATCTCTGCAGGTGGCAATGCATTCACATTTTAGACATAATTTGGCCTGAAAATATCACTGCATTGGCAGATTTAGAATGTCATGACCACCTGACCCTCTGTTCCTCTTCACTGCAGGCACACACTGCAAAAAAAACAACAACATTTTAGCAAGTGGAAATACTTTGAATATAGTAAAATTTAACTGGTATTTCATATTTAAGATTACACTAAACCAAATGTAAGCTTATTAAGCTGTTTTCTAGCCATTTTTTTACAAGCTTCACATAGGCTTGTTCTATTGGCAGATCATCTTTTTGTATTTCTAGAAAAAAAAATCTATTTCTAAAAAAAAAAAAAAAAAAAAAAAAGCAAAAATATCTGCCAATAGAACATTTAAAGCTTGAAGTTATTAAACACGTCTAGAAATAAGTTTAATAATCTTATATTTGGTTTACTGCAACCTTGTAATACAAAATACTAGATACATTTGACTACATTCAAGATATTTCCACTTGCTGAGATGACAGTTTTTTTTTTTTACAGTGCAGTACCTTTGTTTATGATCATTAAAATAACAACGTTGTACAAACCAAACAAATTGGGCCTAGGCATGAACAAATTAGTAATTATTTAATATCGACCAGCAAATTACACCAGCAGCAGCATGGAAATAAGAACGTTATAGATGTTCCTGTTCCTTTTCTACCTTTTCATTTGAAAGTCCAGGGGATGAGCCAACATAATAAACAAAACATTTTGCCTAAGTTAGTCAAGGAAGAAAAAATGATAAATATACTGCAAAAAAATTACATCTCAGCAAGTGAAAATATCTCGAATATAGTCAAATTCTTCTAGCATTTCCTATTATAAGATTACCATAAATTCCATACTTTAAATTTTCTTGTTCTACTGGCAGATAATTTAGCTTCTTTCAAGAAATAAATGCTTAAAATTAGCAAAATCATCTGCCAGTCGAGCAAGACTATTTCAAATTAGTAACAAATGTATAGAAATAGGTTTAATAAACTTATTTTTATTTTTAGATCTTATAATAATCTTATTATATTAATAACTACTAGATAAATTTTACTATATTCAAGATATTTTCTCTTGATGTATTTTTTTTCAGTGTAATAATAATAGCTTAACTTACAGGACCTCTGAACAAAAACAGTTAAAAAAAAGTTACGTTCGGCTTTCCAGGTATTTGCCTTTGGTCACTGTGTCTTTAAAATATATTTTGGTCTGAGAAGTGTGCAGAATTAACACTAAGGCTACTGCAGTAACACTGCTTAAATATCACACACATTCAGAATCCGATTTGCTATGTAATGTCATACTTTGGCCTTGTTGCTGTTATTGAAGATGGATCCACAACCGCTGTCAGTGCAGCACTTATACTTTTCACACACTCGTTGAGCAAATCACTGTGCATGGTGTTGACGAGGCACCTGAGAGCTGCTGATAATTAGTTAGAGGAATAAAGAACGAAAGATCCATACCGAAAATGCCACAGGATACACAGCACAGCTGTGCGCAATATAAAACAAGTTACCATCTGTCAACTGGCATCATCTGATTGCAAAAATATCTGAAATGCAACTTCCACATAACTGTAAAAAGCTTACTGGGTACTGCTGAACTAATAAAATACCAATAGCACCAACATTTTTAAAGAATAAAAGCAACTTCAACTGCATTTGCTTTAGCACTCTTACTTGTCAAATATTACAGTGACTCTGTGTGTGTGTGTGTGTGTGTATGTGCTGTCGACTAGCAGTTCACACACTCTACAACAGTAAGATAGATTTCATGCTTCTCTTAATAAACATTTGCAGTGCATTTCATTTGATTGTAATGGTATTATATTAGGAAATATCACTTTCCAATTTACCTTGGCAGATGTTTAGCAACAAAAACAACACCATTGTGTCATCATGTTATAACAGGAGACAAAAGAGGTCACAAACAATAATTAACCTTGCAAACATTCCCCAAAACTTAGGCGAGCTTCAATCAGCCGTTTTAGCTGCAGGCATGTTATACTAATTCAAAACTGGCCACATCTTTTTTCTGCTATTTTCTCTGGTTTATATACAAGAAGAAGAAGCTGGCTTGTAAAATTCCACAGTGACTGTGCTATGGCATTGCATAGTTCATTGAGAAGGCATTGCATAGTTCATTCCTAACATAACATCTTGATCATATTGATTTAGTAGGATGTGCTCCCAAATACTGCACCTAAGTCATATTTTTACAACTTGGTTTTTATGGGCTTGATGTACATTTTGTGCTGTTGCACATTTGTTAATTAACGTCTGACACAAGGCTGTATATTTCGCCAAGAGAATTCACAAAGGGTCAAAGTTCTTCTGCAAGGCACTCTTTGAAATTAGTTTTTTAATATTACAGTTCTACTGATACATTTTAATGAAGTAAAAGGATGTGCAAAGTAATTATTCCTTATTTATAAGTTATTAAATAAATCAAATGACTTACTTAAAGTAGCACACAATAGTGATTTTTTTTCTTATATAGTGAATTATTTAAGAGTCATTATTCATTATATAAAATTTTTTGCTACTTCTGGGACTTTTGTTCATTTCTTTCACTTGTTTCACATACAAGTAAAATTAATGCCTGGCACAGGTGATCATGTTAGTCAGTGCACTTGTCTGTGAAGTAAAGCTGCTTTTACATGGATTTAGGTACATTAGCAACATTAGCTTCAGAAGAAAAACTAAAGAAGCAGATTTTAGATGACAAATTTTAGATGAGGAGTCTGATGGCATTGGGGAAGAAAGTTGTTTCGGTAATTTCGGTAATGCATGAGTAATTACTTAACAGTATGCGTAATTACTTTTTCATATGTTTATTGACACAACTAATCCTAAAATTCTATATCCGAGGAATAAACTTTTGAACAATTATGTTATCTAACCAAGTGAACTATCAAACGTATATAAAGAAAGGCAATGCTAGCTTGCTGCTGAGGTTTCAGTAGCTTGCTAGGTTTGTTAGCTAGCTAGCTCATGTTAATTCACCCATGTTTATAGGTATCTAGCAAAGATGCCACTTACAGATTATCCTGAGCATTACCTATAGGCTGTAGCAGCACTTAAATACTGTATATTTAACACAACATGAAAATTAAAGTGACCTATTAAGTTTAATACAGAGCTCTCATACTGCAAAACATCATAAGATCTGGTTATCTAGTTTAGCTCATTAAGCTAGCTAATGGCTTACCTGCAGATGCAGTTTTGCCATGCATAATTTGCAGATATTTATCATGTTTCTTTTGAAATATTAAAACTGAAGATCCTTGATAAGTTGAGCCTTGATAAACCTGTCTTCACTGTCTCAGGCATTGCTGCTGACTAAGAATTTGGTACCTGAAATAAAGCTGGATACTGATTTATTTTTGATTGGGTCTCGAAATGGCTTTGGTGAAATCGAACCCAAAATTTGCACATACTGTCATTTAATTGGCTTACTGTCTACCAGGGTTAAGTGCATTATTTGTTCCACTGTACCAAAGTTGAAGATTTTCTTTTAAAAACACTCAAGTAAAGTGATTTAATTATACTAGAAAACTACGATTTTAGTGAACCATGAACTCAAGTACTGTAAAAAGAGCATATGTAGTTTGTTACTTTCCACTCCTTGTTAGAGATTGTTAAACATCCATGAACACTAAATGTTATTTTATCCTTAGGGTGTGCAAACTTTTACACTCGCTTATGTCATTGATTTTTCCTCTCATACAGTCTGTGTGTGTGCGTGTGTATGCATGTGCTCTTAATGTGTGTTCTCACATAAACATACTGTATAAGACAATTTTAATCTACAAGTTGGGAAAAAAGCCTTTCTATCATACTACACTGTGTTGCAAAGTGGTTGATGAATCATTTGTGTAAATCAAGCCCTCTCTGGCTCTCCCTTTCTTGTTATGTCTCTCAGCACATTCCAGATCTGAACAGAAGGCCTGTCACTTAGGAGATACACCGCTGCACAGTAGCACCACATCAATCTAGCATGTTTTTAAAGCTCTGGCTTTCCAAGGTCAGCTAAAAGCAGCACTTCATGTATTTGTGGAGACACATTTTTTTCCTGTTCTCTACATGGACAGAAGCCAGTAATGGATAAATCACTCAAATTGGCTCGTTTTGGCATTATAGGCAAAACACGCAATACTCTGGCACATGTACGGTTTCCTAACATCCCCAGTCAGCCTCCGAGAGCACGTACAACATGCAGTCTTCTGGTTTATATGACAAACACAACTTGACAGAGCTTCCAATTCTTTATTTTTATGATCTCGTCTGTTACCCCAGTTTTCACACCACTCATGCTGTGGAGGCACACAAAGCTAAAAGATTTTAAGCTATTGCAGAACCATGGGGACATGTGCTGGGTATAAACACATTGAGTCAGTTTTAAACACACACACACACACACACACACACACACACACACACATGTCAACCTCTTCTGCTATTTTCTAAAAGTTCTGCTATTTATTCTAACTCAATTCTTCCTGCAGTACTCTGGAGTCTTTTGCTCTTTAAAGAAGAAGTAAATAAACTCCCAAAAAGACATACCAGTCCAATGCAAGTACATTACCAGGATGTCAGTTGGTTTGTTAACAAATGTTTTCCAGATACAAAACTATACAAGACTATAATCAGACTGTGAATTCTGGCTCGGAGAGTTCCTCAACTTCACATCACTCAAGAGATATTAGCATGTCTGCTTTTTTCTTTTATCCTGTTTGCACAGTTATTTTTTTGTTTGTATTTGTCCATGATATTTTCTTACAAATCTTTAGGTGGTTCTATTTCCCTCACCATACACAAACTAGTAGCCTAATCTGAACCACCATGAACCAGACCAGTCACTAAAGAGTGCCGCACGTTCGTAATGGATGTGGTCTTTATTTGAGCTTCATATCTGACAGCTCGCTTACACCTACATTAAAGCAAAAACCTCCTCTTTGACTTTTTCTTGTGTCCTACAAGATCTCTAATCTCAGACAGATGCCCCCTATGAACCTTTCTGGCAAATTTTACAAACAAACAAACAAACAAATAGTACACCTCGTACATCTATCTGCTACTTAGAAACCATGAAGATGGCTTTTGACTGCAAATGATACGAACAGTTTTGCTACAATGGCTTAGGACCGCAATTGCTATGATAGCTTTATGACTGTAATTGCCACAACAGATTTGCACTTAAGTCTCCATCAGTGAACAGATGATAACTTCAACAAAATAGACTGCATTTTAAAACTATAATGAATTTCCTGTTTACACAGGAATTGCACTTTTTGACTATATAGCACACAGTTATAGAAGGGAATTATTTACAATCACACTATCCGGTGTCACCCAGATGAGGATAGGTTCCTTTTGAATCTGGTTCCTCTCATGGTTTCTTCCTCATATTGTCTCAGGGAGATTTTCCTTGCCACCGTCACCTCTGGCTTGTTCATTAGGGATAAATTCATAAATTTAAACTTTATATCCGGAACTTATGTATTTCTGTAAAGCTGCTTTGTGACAACGTCCATTGTTAAAAGCACTATACAAATAAAATTGAATTGAATTGAATATCTGTTTAGAACACATGATCTGTTCAATCAAAATAATGTATTCCGTTACATCCCTACTTATTATATCTGGTTTATGCTTCATCGGAAAGGTTTCTAAGAGCCACATGAGATGAATTTTACAAAGCTATGAACATTCATGCTGTTTCAGAACAGGACAAGGACCTTAAATGTCCATCCAAAAAGGAGCAGGCTAGTAAATAACAAGGAGTATATGAAAGAACACATTTTATTGTTGTTTGTTCCAATAAATTGGCAGTGCTTCATTTATAGCAGCATTTAGCAGATGCTGTTATCCAGAGTGCCTTACAGAAGTGCTTCTCAGTGACCAGCAGAAAAATATCCTCATGCTAGTTTAATAAGGCAGGGTCTAAGCATACCATCAAGCTAAACCTTTTTAGAGAGAAGTTACTACAGCGAGTGCTTCAACTGATATATAAGCAGAACAATATTAAATTACACAGTCTAATGGGAAAGCATTTACTTTTACTTTTTACTTTTAGCTTGTTTAAAGCAAAACACTTGTATGACTCTTCTTTAACTTGTCCCGTATTGCGATTTAAGCTACATATTATTCAAAAAAAAAAAAAAAAGTACATAAACACTTATTCTATGAAAAACAGCTCTGTTACATTGACTTGAAATTGGCTCCAGATGACCAATGTTCTGAGATTCACTTTAAGAGAGCCACGCTTTGTCTGAAATGTGGTGCCTTTTTTGAGTCTCTGAAGCCTTTGAAGGTCTGTTGGGAAATAAGAATAAATGATCATTTTGCCTGAACTATTTCTTTGACATTGCATCTCACTGCCGCTGCCAAGTATTTGAAGCAATTCATTTTGGCTGCACATGGTTTCACTATACAAAATACATATCACCTTCTTGTATTCTGAATTTTATATAGTAATTGACTTGAACTGAAAATGTTTAAAACACCAGTACAAACTCGTCCTGCCCCTTTTAGGCTTTTGAGAGCACCAATCTGTTTATGAAGGAACATTCAGTCATATGAGCATTTTATTCGTGTATTCAGCCATAAACGTTCCTCTATGAGTCACATATCATCCCCAGTAAGGAAAATGTGGAGCATACTCTTTATGTCTCCTGTCTGAGCTAAATTATATTTAAGTCTGCCTTACGTTCCTGAATATTTTACACTGCTGATCAGTCCAATGGAAATGAAGGATAATTGAACTAATAAATCAAGTGCATGTTTACTAAAGTAGTTTGTGCTCTGGGCTTGTGACTTAGGTAAACACAGACACACACATGCTCTCTCACACTCATTCACTCTTTCTTTTTTAACATTGAGTCTGACGCAACTGTCTTAACTGTGTGATTTATTATTTTGCACTAGACTATTACTAGGATTTCAAAGTAGAATTCACAACAAGAACACCTATTATGAATTATTAGTCATTTCTATAACTTCTGCATATAAAACATTAATCACAATCCCACTGGGTAGAATTCTCATCTCACATTCTCAATTAAATTTCCCATCAGTTAATAATGTTGAACAATTTTCAGATCTTCTCATTTTCTCCATGGGTAGCAGTGGCTATGAAATGGTGTGTTGGAGGTTCTCTGTTGTTTAAGACCTATAAGCCTGCTTCAGTGGAGCTGATCATGTCTATGAGAGAGCATGGCTCCTCACACACCATAAACAGTAGTAAATCTCATTCATCCCATACATCAGGGGTCATCATGCTGGCCTTTAGCGGTCTGGATGGAGACCCAGTCAAATATTTTAGCAGATTAGAGTGAGCACTTGAAAAAATACCATAGCAGAATGTATGGAAAAATGCCCATAATTCAGCAACACCGGTTTTCCAAACATGAACCATGGTGACTTCTATAGAGGGTCCTCTGTTGTGGCATTTATGTAAATTATTTAGCTGAAGGCAGCTCATCAAGAAAGGGAATTTCATAGATTTAGTTTCTCTTGTCTGATTAGTGAAGTGATGACATGTTGTTCCAGTGATGAAAAAAGAATGTTTAAAGATGACTTGACAGAGAAATATGTGTTTATTTTCCAATTCAGGTTTAAGCCTTCTGCAGGGCAATTACTACAGAACAGGGCAGTGAGTTCTGTTCTTTTGCCTTACCTACATATTCATTTCTTGTTAGTGATATAATTTCTTTAGGTCAGTTAGCTATTTTAAAACTTTATCCACGGTCATTTGTACAGATTGTGTAAGCATTTTTCACTGTGGTGTTAATGAGATAATTGAGCAGGAGCATCGCAACTATTTTTATGGCCTGCATCTGATCGCAAACTGAATTGGTCAGATGTCGCTATGTCATGTAATTGTGCAACAACCTGATCCAATCTTGACATTCATTTTGTGGAGAAATCACACTGAGCTAGCAAGGTTTCAGACATATTTAGGCTTATCGGCAGCATTTACTGTTGGATCCTTACAGGATGCGATCTTTACCAGCAGAAACCAAGGTAAGAAAGTAGCCTAAATAAAACCACATCCCTGATGTTTTGGTAAAATATATTTATGCTTTCGTAAAGTAAAAAAAAGTATATTGTTGACAAAAAAACAACTCACTTCTGGTCAAAACCAGATTTCGGCATTCTGGCTGTGTTCCAGAATTTAGCCAAGGTGAGATCTGACTCATTTTCCCAGACAGTTGTTGTGAATTTGCAAATGTTGGTGCCTCGGAAATGTTTCACCATAAATACCTGTGGAGAGCCTCAGGGAGACAAAAGTGTAATGCTTCAGGCCCTTTTCCCTTCACTTTGAGTGAAATTTGGTTCTTGTGAAATGTCAACAGTGATTAATCTAAGTCATCGTTAGCATTCTAACAAATGAGAAGATTCCAGTGGCATCTTTTCTGCCCTCAGATTATCAATCATCTTTTTTCTTGGAATGGCTTGCTTTAGCCATCACTGCGTCTGGGCATTACGCTAAGCGTCCAAGCTCTTTGACAATATGATGAAGAGAGCAGCTTTGAATTAAAGTGAAGATTGATTGCTTTCAGGTAGCATTGGTTTCCGTCGGTGATGTATCATGGCTGTCACGCGTCCCTGTGTTAGAGTTAACTGGGGCGTGTGGAGGTTCACTGTTGCTTCTCAATTGCTAATCTACTCAGGCAGCACTCAGCTTTCATTTTATTTACTCCTTCCCTTCTGCACTGTTTACGCGGTGGCTGAGGTACAACTTGAGGATGTTAAAGGAATATTCAACCAACATATGACATATTTAGGGGGACTTTATCAGAATTTTTAATCATGACAGAGTTTGACAGAGGCCATTGTGTGTGTTTTTTCCCCTTACAGGCAAAAACACTGCTCTTTTGGCATCTACTCTGGTGCACATTACAGTGTGTGCATATTAAATTAAAAATCCACCCTGAATGACTTGCATATTAATCTTCATAATCAGCATGTAATCTTCGGTGGTGTCCAAGATTTATTTTGTAATGAAAATGTGAGTTGATGTTTTTAATCTTTGTTCATTGTCACGTTGGCCTATTTTCACTTTGGTTAATTGTCTGCTACATTACCATTTGACTACCTGCTGATAGTGGTGCCAGTAGAATTTATTCTTTGCTTTATCTCTATCTAAAGAGACAGAGATGCAGCCGCACTTTAAGCGGCGTGCACACTACACAACTTTCAAAATCTCAGAATTGCAGACACAATATACAGATTTGCCACACAACCGTAACCACTTGTGATCAGTTGTCTGGTGTCTCACAAACTACAGGATCTTTCACCTGGAGAGATCCCTATTAAATCATGCTTTATACCCAAATCCCATGAAACTAAACACGATCATCATATGACTTTGTGACTTCATCACTATTTTGTATGGAAACAAGGATAAAGTTTGCCAAGCCCTGAAACTAGTCGGTTAATAGTGACTTTCAGGGTGATATTTTACTTTAAATGCAAAAGAACAAACAAAATAATCAGTTATGGCCATAATTATTAGTACTGTTCTGACATGAACCTATTCTACTGAGTGTGTCCTAGATAAGTGTTTCCTACTGAGTGTTTTATTGAAATCCTGCAGTCAAAACTCACTATCACTTATTAATTAGTAAAATCAGTTCTTAATATTATTTCTTGTAGTGGATAGTGCAGAAGATAACAAAAAATGAGGGACCTTTGAGCATAATGCATGAATTTTTGACCACACACAGTCATTAATAATGAGATTATATACTACTACTGAGATCAGGGAGTGTTTATCTCACCCTCATTGTGATTTCAACTCACAATAAGTGATGTTTAAAACATGATACTTGTTATATGCAAAAGGAAAAAATATTGAAAAGGCCAGCTCGAATGAGTAATCTTTGCCTGAGGGCTTCAGGTATCTTTCCAGCATCTCCGACATCATTAAGGTGGCTTGGTGCAGAGGCGGGAGTGTTTCAAAATGGTGTCAGGGAATGTATTCATTGCTCCGGGGTGCAGGGACAAACAGTCCTCACTTATTCGAGGGAGGTGCCGGTTGTTTGGAATGAAGTAGCGCCGAATGTGACCTTTGTCATTGTGGTATAATTGAGTCGCTGCAGAAAATATAAAACCTCATTGTTGTTTTGAGTTACTGTGAGCCACTGGCTGACATTCAAATGTCTCTCAATGCTTAAAACATCTTGCAACTCCACATGGAAAACACCACACAATGATGCAGCCTTTTTAATAATACAAGCTTCATGCCTTTGCTCTCTGCCAAAATATCGCCAGAATGTAATTAAACATTAGTTATAATGGATTAATTAGTTAGACATGCTGGGTAGGAAACCTGAGATTCTTAGTGATTCTTTGCTCATATTATTTTTTAGAAGCATGCAGATACCATGAGGAGGTCTGATTTGTAGTTAAATCTGTAAGTGATGTGCTATGGACATAAGATAAAAGTTTTACGTGCAAGAAAAAGCTTGACAGATTCCTCCTCTGTACTTTATAATGCAGTTATGTTTGTATTTTTAGAACTTTCCCCACTTAGTTTTCATCCACATCTCTCGCTTAATGCAGCACCCAGAGGTTAAAATAACATCCATTTTGCACTCTAACAGAAGAAGGAAAAAAATGTATATGCTTGTAGAAATAATGTGATTTTGTACAATGGTGAGATCTGAAAAAAGGATTTTATCTGTCAGAAGTACATTCAGTTTAAGAGTTATTGAAAAAGAATAATGGTCTGGGCTGCATAAAACTGTTAATACATATAGTGGATAAAACAGCACACAATGTACAGTCTGAACATTTAAGTCATTTAGTTGATCTGTAGAAAAGCCATGCCTTTCATATTTTCTTCAGTTTTTAAAGCTGCAGTGGGTATAATTGGTATATAGAAGAAAAAAAAAAACGCTAATTTTGAATCATGGCAAATCGTGGTATTTTTGAATCACCTTTGCAAGACTGTATAATAATTCACAGTCAGAGCTGTCTGTTTTGATACAGTGGAAGATTTCAGGTACACATCATATGTCATTTCAGATATGTCATACATCACATGTCATCATGCCCCAACCTTGAGCCAATGGTAATGCACCAGCAGACTACCATTTGCTAGGTAGAAAACTATCAGATTGACTAACAACACACTGCTCTTTCACCTAGAAGCTGGAGTTTTCTGACAAAGCTTGCTGATCACCAGTGAATCTACACCCCTGTCCTCAGATAGTCACAAGCTGTGGATAGTGACTGAAAAAAATAAGGTTGCAAGTACAGGCAATGGCATTGAGGGTCCTCCACAGGGTTGCTCTCCATGATAGGGTGAGGAACTCGACAAGCCAGGAGAGCTTCAGAGTAGAGAGGCTGTTCCTTTAAATTAAGAGGAACCTGTGGTTTGCCCCCGGTTGGCTCCTGCTAGAGCTGTAACAGGCAAGTCCCACTGGATGTAGACGCCAAGGCAGACCCAGGAGAGATTATATCTCACAGTTGGCATGGGATTGTGTGGCTGGGGATAAAGAAGTCTGGACTGACCTTTTCAGTCTGCTGCCATCACGACCCCCACCAGAAGATGTGGAGAAAAATGAGTGAATGAATGTTCTTTCACCTATAATACTTTGCAGGAGCATTAACCCCCTTCAACTTTTCCAATTTTGTAGTGTTATAACCTGGAATTTAAATGGACTTATTAGGATTATATGTCATGTATCTACACAAAATAGTCCTTATTATTGGCATGAGGAGAAAAAAATCAATATAGTTTGCTGGTTGCAAAATCATACATATATACACACACACACACACACACACACACATATATATAATTTGTTTAAACTTCAAGGGGGTGAATACTTATGCAACTCACTGTAGTATTCAGTAATATTGGCACATTGATATGCATAATAGTGATTACTTCCTCTCAAATGCTTGGGCCATGTCCTAAACCATGTACTAACACTCAAAATATTTAAATATGTCTTGACATTCAACTGTCAGATTAATACATACAGAGAGCAGGGCAAAGCACAAGCAATTATATCAAATTTTTTAGCAGGTAGCTTGGGATAACATATTTCTACCAAAGAGGACTTTCAATCCTCAAATGTTTAATCCTGTTGGTTTAATGTGATTTACAGTATGTTTTATGAATGTGTGTAAATGTCAAAAAAAATAAACTGCAAAAATACTTCATTAAACAGTAAAAAAAAAAAAAAAATGTTAAAACCTAACATTGGATCAAGAGAAACAGCCCACTTCTTGGATGTTTATTGTTCATGAGAATTGTACTGTATTTAAATGCCTTTAAAAATAATAATATAGAAATGAAAATAAAAAATTCACTGGGTTATAAAACAGTTGTAGGTTTCAAATGAAAAATCTCCCTTTTATCTTTTCTTTATAGAAACTTCTTCTGACAGCTGCTCAAACCATGTTCTTTTCTGCATGTCTATAAAAAAAGGCTCCAGCTTTAGTATTTGCTAAATAAGAAAGCTAAGCAAACCCAGTTTTGCCAAACCTTACAAGCATCAATGTTACAGGATCTAAAGCAGAGGTTCTCTATCTTTTTTTTTATAATCATGGACTACTTTAGCTGCAAAAAAAGGACAACAAACAAACGACAACAAATGGACTATAAACAACTTAAAAAAACCAACAACCAAAAAATCAAAAAAAAAAAAAGGTATTTAAAAAAATAATTAGGCACATTGGGCACACAAACGTGGACAATATTTTGGGTATTTATTGGAGTCAGATTTTTCTGAACTTTTTATGAATTTCTGAACTTCTGACCCATAGAACCCATTTTATTAAAACATTTCATTCAATTTTATGTCGCATTATTTATAGGCATAATAACTTTGATAACAGTAGGTTGTGATTTCCACCACTGTAATAAAAGAAAAAAGAAATCCAAACCCCCAGACTATGCTTCACGGACCACTGGGGATCCCCCAACCCTCCTTTGAGAACCGTGGATCTAAAGCACTTACCATAAAAAATATGCTAGGATGATGAAATCTTCCACAAATTATTGCTGAGAACAAGTGAGCCAGATAGGACAAGCAATCACTACAGATTAATGGCATACCAGCTGCGATAAATACTTCTCGAGTATAGTTACACACTCTAAAGTCATCCATATCTCAGTTCATCCATGCGTCCTTTATGAGTTATTGCTTTAATAAAGTGAGGATGCACGTTTACTTGAAATGACACACCTTTAGCTAACTTATGTCTTGCAGAGTTGTCCACAATTATGCTTATATTATTGTTCTTTTCCACTCATATTTTTACAAACTCCTTCTTGTGTACTATAATTAGCCTGTAGTTCTTACTCTGAAGTGAGTCAGTGATTTGCCATGTCAGTCACATTAACATAGCGATAATAGAAAAAAGTGTTTTTCTTGTCATCTATATTCTGACAAATGTCTTCCAACTGTATTTTCCGCAATCAGCCTTCTCAATTACCCAATTGTTTCAGTGAATATGATTTACAACACAATTCCTGCACAGGAGGTGCTTTTTTGTCAGAGTAGGCCTGCAGGTAGGAAATATTATATGGTAACGGTACTACTTACAACTCTATTCTAAGTTGTTGTTGGAGGATTGACCCATGTTTTAACCTCATTTTAAACCAACTATCGCTTCTGCATCAGGCACAACCAACCAAAATTGTTCCAGTGTTGTTCAGTTTAGCTTTTTAAACCTCTTGTGAGTGGCACTGCAGTGGTCATACTGGCACTTGAAGACAGTTTTTGCTGGCATGCCATTAGAACTAGAAATGAGATACACATGCAAAAAAAAAAAAAAAAAAAAAAGACTCAACTTCTGTAAAAATAATATCTCTGAGTCTGAGGAAAGGGTTTACTTTGCTGGTTTGTGCCCTGCTGTGTTTGAAGTTTATAAAAAGAGTAGGTTTATACCACCATACTACCATTTATACTCTCCTCGGTGTCTCCTGCACATGTATGTTTCAACAATGAAGAGTCAGCTGCTCTGGCAGTCCAGCAAAAACTGTTTAAAAAAAAAAAGAAAATAACTTCAAGAGGAGGTGAAAGAGCAAGTGTCTAACAGTCCACTGCTGTGATGCTAATGTGTGTGTTCAGCTTTGACATTCTACTAATGTTTAAGGTGGAAACCGAAATTCAAAACTAAACCTTAGGGCATAAGCGAGCGTTGGCGAAGGGTCAAGCACTCCTGAGGGGCCGCCATTAGAGCCATCGATGCATAGAGGAGTGAGTACTGGAGTGGACACTGTGACCCCCCCAAAGGAGAAATGTTTGAAAAGGCAGTGGCTCTAGAAGAAAAGGGGAGCACTTAAATGAACAACGTTACATTTTGAAATGGTATTTAAGTGCAGACAGCCTCTTATAGTGCATTACATTTCTCTCATTTTCTCTTCTCGGCCTGTTCTGATTTTGGACAATTTGGACAATTTGCTAAAAACTAAAATGCAGTCTAACTACAGGGTTTAGATAATAAGAAAAAGTTAGCTATGCCTTTTGTCTCAACATTGTAAATGCAAACACGATAGAAATGTACTATTGCTCGGTGAATGCCATGAAAGAAAACGTACAAGATTACTTTGTAGACATCAGCAAATCATTAAGAAATGGAAGAAATCTTCCACGTGATGAAGAAAGTTCTAAGCGTTCTGGGGAAACTTATTCATTCATTCATTTATTCATTCATCTTCAGTAGCCACTTTGTCCTGGTTAGTGTAATAGTCCATCCTGGGAGCACTGGGTGTAAGGCAGGAACACACCATGGGTGTGACACCAAATCACAGGGCTCCATGCACACACACATTCACACCTAGGGGCAGTTTAGAAGCTAGAGCACTGACTTCCTGTCATAAATTATTAGTGTATATTCTTTATTTAACATTTAGACATGTAACATATATTTCATATTACAGCAGTCTATACATATTACAACAATTCATGAAAAATGACTAAGCCATTGAACAGTTGTTTTGATTTAGCTCTGTCTAAAATATGGCAAAATGGATAGAGCTATTCACAAGCACACTTATCACTTCTACTGGGCCTTTTGTTTGCTGTTAATATACTTATATAGTGTGTGACAAGCATCATTAATTCTAATCAATACAGCTTTAATGTTAGAGTATGGCTGGGCCAGATGGAGTGCAGTGTGTACAGCAGCTCAATTCTCAGCTGTACCATCTCCTAAGGACAAATCATTTCACATTTATACTAAACGATGCACCTAGCTTTATACCAAAACACACTCTAACAAGGTTCCTGTAGTTTCTAAAGCTTAAGATTCTATAGGTTATGGTTCAGAATATTTGTACTGATTACTTTGTTGTTTTGAAACAAGCAAATATACAGTACCTGCCTTAGGAGCATGAACGTGCTTAAGGAGGCAAATGACCCAGCGACCAATTTCTTTAAGGCAGGAAATTTAAAATACTGGGATATGACATGTATCTACTGTGCATACAAACTGTGTATAAGGGATTTTTATAAGCATGGAAGGTACTGGTATGAGCCAATGATAGGACCAAATGCTGTCTAATATAGTATATAACACATTTCTATTCCATTTCTATTCTCTTCTATTACATTTTGTCTAAATGAAGATGTGTAGTACCAAATATTCATGACAATTTTTATTTACTCTTGCATGTCAATATTCGTGACAATAATCTTCTCACTATATACACTGGCATTATTTCCCAGCTTTTATTCATCAGTCCTGTTTAATATGTCCTACAACTCTGGATCAGAAACTTGACCTGGATGAGCCATGGCAAAGTACCAGGCACATCATCACATCATTATGACTCAGGGTCCTCCAAGGTAAGCTGTAGCTTTGTTTATCTGCAGGCTTTGGCTTTCCATAATTTATGACCCTTGTTACAGGGCTTATTATCAAATGTCAATCTACTAACCTCAAAGAATAAACAGCTAGAATATTATGTGCTGTCTGCAGTGTGGTACATAATCAATAAATGCATGAAGCAGTAACAGGGTGAATTTGGTATCAGAGGTTTTAAGAGTCAACAAAACACTGATTATTCATCGTGTGTGTAAAACTTTCACCGCTCTCCCTTTATATTCTAATCATAGACATTTCCTTGAAATATTCCTTTTTTCTTTCATCAAAAGTTTTTGTGCTCACGGTTGATGTGGTATGTCACATCACATTTACTAGATCATTACTACATCTAAAGATTTGCTAGCTTAAGATGTTTTTATTGTTAGAACCTAGTGATTCTCGGCTGTTTCTGTGAATTCACGGCTGTTTCTGTGAATTTGTAAGCATTTTATAACATATCAATACAGTCCAGTGGCAGCTGGTATAAATATATTTGCAGGGCTAAGCTGTTCTCCGTCTTATGAGATAAAAAGACATAATATCAACATAAGGTTTCATTTTTTGGCCTCATCATCAGATTGTCTTAATGGAGATTATTTTGGACTTTTGTGGCTGCAAAGGAATGGTATGAACAAACAAGGCTGGGGCTGATTTCTGTCTAGCCCAGCCTGTACACTCATGCAGCCTATCAAACACCCTGTAGATCTTGACCACCAACTCCCTTCAGCTGCTCTGCACATGGCATTAACGTGCACACACACACATGCACACACACACACACACACACACACACACACACACACACACAGAGCACCTGATTGTACATGTCACATAAAGCACACCGACCACACCGAGCACATGCACAAGACACTTTAGTGTATATACATATATATATATATATATATATATATATATATATATATATATATATATATATATATGTATGCATATTCAGATACATTCAATTCAATTTATTTATTTGTATAGTGTTTTTAATAATGGACATTGTCACAAAGCAGCTTTACAGAAATACATAAGTTCCAGATATAAAGTTTAAATTTATAAATTTATCCTAATGAACAAGCCAGAGTTGATAGTGGCAAGGAAATTCTCCCTGAGATGATATGAGGAAGAAACCTTGAGAGGAACCAGACTCAAAAGGGAACCCATCCTCATCTAGATGACACCGGATAGCGCAATTACAAAATCATTCCCTTCTATAACTGTGTACTACATGGTCAAAATGTGCAATTGTGTAACCAGGAAATTTTTGTTGAAGTTATCAACCTGTTCACTGATGGAGACTTGAGTGCAAAACTGTTCATGACAATTGCAGTCCTAAAGCTATTATAGCAATTGTAGTCCTTAGCCATCGCAGCAAAACTGTTTGTATCGATTGCAGTCCAAAGCCATCTTCGTGGTTTCTAAGTGGTACCATTCACAGTAGTCTCATGTATCTTTAAGCTGTCTATATGGGGCTAACCTCAGCAGCAGCGAGTGATTTCCAAATGATGAGAAATCCAGCCAGAAGAACTGCATCAGGCTGGGTCAGGCAGGTCCAGAGACCAGAAGGGGTCAGGATCACTGGTATCTCAGGAGTAGCATATGTAGCTCGACAGAGAGAGAGAGAGAGATTATTAGGTATGCTTATTGTCATGTAATGGTTAAGGACAATGTACACTGTGTGCAGAGTGCAAGCAGGGACTCGGGCAAGACTAGCTATGACAGCATAATTAAAGGGAGAACCAGAAGGTAACACAGACGTGAGGGCGCCCTGGGACCTAAAGCGGCCAGCCACTCCACCATCAATACATATATACTCATATGTATATTTTTGCATGCTCTTGTTTTGTCTGCACTCTCCCTGACACCCTTACCCCTATATTCATTGTTATATTGTATGTATAGTGTATTTAGTGTTCTTGATATGCACAGTCTTTGAGGTAGCTGCATCTCATTTCACTGCACTGTACCAGCTACAAATGTGCATGTGACAAATACAGCTTGAATCTCAAAATCTCTGTGATCTCTTTTGGGCTAATATTTTCCAGCCCACTTCACTGACACATCATCAGCAGTGAAAACCTGTGAAATACAGTCATGGTGGATTAGTTACTGCACAGATTACACTAAAGGACAGACAGAAAGACGACTATATGTTTAATGTTTTTGGTTTCAATGAAAGGGTTACAACTTTTCTGTGTATCATGTTTAATAACACAGAGGAACACAGCTTGAAAAAAAAAATAATAAAAATGCAGCTACCATTCTGTCTTTAAGTGTGTGTAGCAGTTTGCCCTACATCATTCTTATTATGCTATCAATAAGACTTTGCAATCTAATGCATAGCTCAACCCAAATAGTTTAACTGTCAAGGTACTGATAGAGATTAGACTTTAGCCCTCTCATCTACTATCACAACCAGCCCTCACTGATAGATCCAGCTCATGTTTTTGGCTTGTCCAATCCTGTTTTGTTATTCTGAATAAAGACACATGCAAACTCCTTTACCATGAGGGCCTGCAACAGACATTAATCAATAGAGCATTAATGACTAGAGCATTGCTGGGCATCTGTGCACATCATCAATCAGCGCCTCTCTTTCACTTTCCATGCATTTAGCATCCAGACACAAGTGGGATTCTAATACAAGCAAACTATCTGTGATTTAAAAAAAATCCTTGCAATAGCTAGAGTGAAAGAAAAACATACCCCCTCTGCTGAAGTGGATAACACATGATGCCAGTTCTAATGCAAGCTTCAGGGGAAGAAAAGCTCCAGCATGCTTTAGGATTTTGGTGGTATGTGATTATGGGGGAAAAAAATCCTTTTAGAGGTTCTTTTACAATTGTTAAAACATTTCACGAAAAGTTTTTTTTTTAAACAACTGATTCGAACTCCAAAAAATTTTTACTCTTTTACAAAGACAGAACAAAATAATCTTAAGACTGTTAGTCAGTGCAATGCTTATTGCACCTTTACTATTGTTCAGAGAAGACATTCAGTGTAACATGCATTTATCAGAGTATTTATTTGTTACAACCTTATGTTAACAACATTTTGCGTTTTATGTCACCTTGCTACCAACACTGATGAAAAATTAAAGACAGCTCACTTAGCATCTAGAAGAGAAGGAAAGTTCAATATGTATAGTGTGTAAATGAAAACATACACGGCTAATAGCACTAATAAAAGTTAGTAACTACTGACAGCTGTATGATGGGTGTTAAAGAAAGCAGGAATAAAACAATATAGGTAGAGTAGTTCCATACTAAATACTATATGAGTTTATGTTATATTTATATAAAAGTATTCATTCATTCATTCATTCATTCGCATCAAAATTTGGTATATATTGTATAGTTCATATACAGTTCATTTCTCACTTGCACACCTTAAAAGTGCAAAGTAAATGAACACGTCAGTAAATAATTCATTATATGTTCTTCAATGCAGTTCTCCCCAGTTTACGTGTACAAGCTTGACACCACCATACACATTCTGACAGCTGTGTTCCTCTGCCTCTCCTGCTGTTTGTTTAGGATTTTTTGCAAAGCTCTCTTGCAGTTTCCACTCATGTTTCTCCCACTGTTTATGTCTATGCTTCTTCCGTTTTTGAATGATATTTTACTTCCTTTCATTTCAGACCACAAGTGCAGGTTCCTTTGGAACTAGTGGAGTGTTCCTCTATGCTTGTTTCCTTGCAGAGCACTAATAGCAAAGTTATCATCTCATGACTGTAAACACACAAGGGTAGTCTCAAAAAGATTCCTACTATGTCATGTTGTGATATGTAGGCTAGGGGTTTTCGGGTTTATGTGGTTCTATCTTGGATAAGAAAGAATGAACCTTATAATATTATAATATAAAGTCATGAACAGCCATGAAATGATGCAACATTTTCCACTCAGTTGTAAAATATATTAAATAAATAATACGTAAATAAAGAATTATAAAAATTATCTCTAGAACTAAAACTAAAATATCCAATGTTCTAAGTGTTTGTTTGTATTTTACACCCATCCATCTATCCTTCCTTCCATCCATCCACCTACTAATTAATTTGCAAAGAACAAAGGAAAAGCATGAATAAATCATTTGTTACATGTTTATGCAATTTTCCCTTGTGGATGTGTACAACAATGACACCAGTATACACAAAATGATAGCTGTGCCCTCTGTTAATCAGTACAGGATGAACAACAAGGTACATTGCAGAGATTTTTTATTTTGTGGAGAATGTTTGCGGTTTAAAAGCCAGAGTTTCATTTTCCTCAAAAAAATATATATACGAATTTCCAAATATGAATATAGTTGTGAGAAATGTGTATCTGTTGTGTTGTGTAAAATTGTAGATAATTTCAGTGCACTTTTGTAGTCTGCTTCTAGTTTACTGACATGGATTTTATAATCAAATAAATTTGAAACAATTAAAATTTCTAGATCAATGCCACACTGTATCTGAGTCACAGGCTGAACTTTTACACACGAATAAGGATTGAGCTTGAAACTTGATTTGCGTGTTCCACGGGGCTCACATATTTGCGTGTTCCACAGGGCTCACATATCTTCTGATAAATATATAATACTTCCTGATGCCACTTATAGCACCACAGCAGCCTGAACTCAACTGATGGAAGAAACAAAGCAAGACACGGGATTAGTGTAAACAATTCCTCACCCTTGGCTCCATTACATGCAAGAGAATCTGTACTTCTGAATACAAATAACCCTGCAACATGCAGCTAGAGTGTGTTTAGTGATTACTGTGGGGAACATGCAGATAATTGTGCCTTTTATGCACTCACACCCACTGAAATATTTAACATGTTTCATTAACTTCCCCCAAATATCAAATGCTTGCACCCATTGTTACTTACAATATAAGAACAGTTGTTCAGACCCCCAATATCAAACTTACTTGAAAGCATGCAATACTTTTGAATAAAAGACAAAAAAGTGTGGTATACACACATGAATAATACATAAGATGTAGACAGAAGATGCTTTTAGGTTAAGTGTTTCGAGAACAAAGATATTTGTTTCAGTGACTGAGCTCTTGTTAGAAGCTTCACTTTAAGTTGCGAGGCAGTGAACTCTTTCACGGGGGATAAAAATGTATGCCAGAAGGATTTCATCATTTAAGGCATTCTCCTTTTATTAGCTTTCAGTTTCTTCACGACAAAAGAAAATATAGTAACATATGTAGCTTTAAGATTTTCTTTATGTAACTAAACAATCTCCTGGATTACCAAGTTCAATGTCCAATGGCCAATCTTTTTCATCTAAATGCTAATGCAGTTATTATTGCTAATTTGTTGGTGTTGGTATCTATCACTATCATGAATAGTTTAGGATAGGTTAAGGTAACAGTAACACATTTACATTTTATATATGTAAATGTATATATATATATATATAATATATATATATATATATATACACACACACACACACACACACACATACACACACGCAGAGATCAGTCAAAGCATTAAAACCACCTGCCTAATACTATGTAGGTCCCCCTTGGGCTGCCAAAACAGCTCTGCCCCGTCAAGGCGTCTGAAGGTGTTCTGTGGTATCTGGCAACAAGATGTTAGCAGCAGATCCTTTAAGTCCTGTAAGTTGCGAGGTGGGGCCCCTATGGATCAGACTTGTTTGTCCAGCACATCCCACAGATGCTCAATTGGATTGAGATCTGGGGAATTCTGAGGCCAAGTCATGTTCACCAAACCATTCCTGAACAATTTTTGCAGTGTGGCAGGTTGCATTATTCTGCTGAAAGAGGCCAGTGGCATTAGGGAATACCGTTACCATGAAGGGGTGTACAGTACTTGGTCTGCAACAATGTTTATATAGGTGGTACATGTCAAAGTAACATCCACATGAATGCCAGGACCCAAGGTTTCCCAGCAGAACATTGTCCAGATCATCACTTTGCCTCTGCCGGCTTGCCTTCTTCTCATAGTGCATCCTAGTGCCATCTCTTCCCCAGGTAAGTGACGCACACGCACTTGGCCGTCCAAATGATGTCAAAGAAAATGTGATTCATTAGACCAGGCCACCTTCTTCCATTGCTCCATTGTCCTGTTCTGATACCCGTGTGCCCATTGTGGGCACTTTCAGTGGTGGACAGGGGTCAGCATCTGTCAGCTACGCAGCCCCCTATGCAGCAAGCCGTGTGTGCTGGCACCTTTCTATCATAGCCAACAATTAACTTTTTCAGCAATTTGTGCTACAGTTGCTCTTCTGTGAGATCGGAGCAGATGGGATAGCCTTCGCTCCCCACACGCATCAATGAGCCTTGGCTGTCTATGACCCTGTCGTTGGTTCACCAGTTATCCTTCCTTGGACCACTTTTGGTAGATACTAACCACTGCATACTGGGAACACCCCACAAGACCTGCCGTTTTAGAGATGCTCTGACCCAGTCATCTAGCAATCACAATTTGGCCCTTGTCAAAGTCATTCAGCTCATTATGCTTGATAATTTTCCTGCTTCCAAAACATCAACTTTGAGAACTGACTGTTCCCTTGCTGCCTAATATATATATATATATATATATATGATGTACGTTTATGAGTGTGTAGCCAGTAGTTCAAACCAGAGGACTATACAAAAGATTAGAAAGCAAAGTTACTGGGTCTTCTGCCGAAGCAGATGCTAAAAAAATTTCATCTGTATTTAGTACAAAATGAAGAGCAGAGAAGCTCCATATGTCCAGAACAAAAGAAGCCAAACTGAGGTAGGAAAGCTCACTAATCTCTGCTAATAAATGCATGTCTTCTTGCATGTAACTATTAGTAAGTTGGCTAGTAAGATCGTCAACACAAAGGTAACACGAAAGTATAGTATCATGTAACATAGCTAGTTAACATTATGGTAGCTACTTGCGTTGTTGCTAACTTCAGTTATTTGGCTCAGTTTCATTTTGAAAGACCTCTCTGCTTACCTCCTGTTACTCCTCTCTCTGGTGCAAACCTTCTTCTGTATATTCTGGCTTGACCATGTATGGTTGGACGTCACTGTGTAACAGTAACTTCCTCAGTAAAATCCTCATCCATGAAGTCTTTTCTGTCGCTTGAGTAATCTAATCACGCCATTGCAATACTTTACTTACAAAACAAAGTCCTTGCTTATTAGCAAAAAGTAACTTCCTTATTCCCTGAGCATACCATTATCTAGTGAGCACCGCACCCCAATCCCTCCCTCTTCCCCCATTTGCCTCACACCCAGATATCCACCAAAACCATTGTAGTTTGTCAAATTGTCAAGATACATAATAAGGAGGGGGTATTCCCAGTATTCAAACCGGGAATTCTCACTACAGAGCCCACTTCATCAGTGCTATAAGCGATGACTAGGCATGTTTACACCAGATGCATCAATGGTTAAATTCTACATTTTGGCTGGAGTGTACCTTTAAGGAGCTGCTGAAGGAATAAGCTCTATAATGGCGCAGTCTGTATTTACTTCCATGTATATGTGAATATCACTGAACACCGAACAAGACAATCTAAATCTTTTTGATTTTTAATAATTATTCTCTTATTTTTGGAATAGAAAATAGAAACGAAAGTGTATTTCTACATTGTTATACAATTCACATTGGCTAATATTTTTCTTAGTAATCACTTGGCCACATTACCAGTGTCATCATGTTTTTTCTGCAGTCATGGGCTCATTATGGCAGTTTTAATTTACCTGGGAAAATGCCTGACTCTAGAGCCAAGCGAACTATTTCCAATACATACAGTATGTCAATAAGCCATTCTAAGACCTCTTTAAAGATAACTGCTGTCTTTGGATCAATGGAGTAAGCTGCTTGCTCCTGTAAGCAATTTCGAGACCACTTCAGCTAAGCTGCTTTTACACCGTGATAGCTATCACTAATGTAGAAAAAATATATATGTACATAGCTCTATGACTGCACTGGGCATCTGAAAAGAGGTTTCCTTGCCTGTCAATTATTTTGTAAATGGCACTGGCTGGACATGAAAAAAGATACACTATAAAAATAAATAAAAAATGCACATATTTTTAGGGAATTATGTGCCAATTAAAATTATGCCTACGAAACATTTTAAGAAATGTTTTTAAAACACAATTTCAGGATGTTCATACAAAGTTCATTTGGTAATGATGTTTATCTGCTAAACCATTAGGATAATTAGATTATTTTGACATATCTAACCTGACTACACTGATTTGTTTATTATTAAAAACTGAGTGACCGCAAACCATTTTGCTGGTTATGCTACATTAGGCCAGGGGTTCCCAAGCTTCTTTTTAAAGCATATAATCCAACTATTTAAATTAGGCTCATCATTCAGATGTGTAGAGTAATATTCTGGCTATATATCTGAGCTTTTTTTATTTCAGAAAAGAATGCATTACTCCCATGTGAACATTATACTGTATATAGGCCTGTGTCTTTAGGCCTTTGTAGTTATTGAGGTTCAGATTAAAACAATTAAAATCACCAGTAATACAGGCTAATAACTGTAAGAAATCAAATCAACAAATACAATGACTTTCATAATGGTGATTTGTGATTTCCTGTAAGAAAATATTAAATCGTGGAATGCCTAACTATGCTTCACAGACCTCTAAGGGTCTCTGGACCCCACTTTGAGAACCACTGCATTAGACTAGCAAATTATAGCTTAGTTTAAGGATTGCAAGAGAAATTACTTCTTTACCTTGGCATTATATCACTCTTTTTATCCCTTTAGTGCCTGTCAGAGTCATTTCAAATATATATATATATATATATATATATATATATATATATATATATATATATATATATATATATGACAGGCACTAAACATATATATATACACACACACACACACAAAATAATTATTACAAGCCACCACATTAATTAACAAAATTCAGGAAAGGTTCACAATGACTAATCAGTGGTTATGTATGATGTTTGATTTATACACACCTAAAACCCAGAAATAAAGGGTGAATTATTTAAAAGCATTAAATGATTTTTAAAAGTGTCAATGAAGCATAGTGATCTATGACATCGTCAACAATGCTCAATACCCATTAAATGCTTGAAAAATGTAAGTGTGGCGCCATGTTTAGACTGAAAACGAAAGAGCAAAGTCAATCAAAGTCATAATGTTTAATTTCAAGTTAAATATTATTGATCATTTCATTTTTTTTTCTTCAAATCATTCATTCGAACTACCGTGTATGAGCACAGTGTCTCATTGGGGTCTGGTTCATGACATCGCTGTACTGCAATTCCACATGCCCCTCTTAACACCACCGTCCCTAAGCTCAGTTCCACTCATTACTTCCTCCTGTAGAAACTCCCATACACACACTAGTGTGTGCTGAATCACAATTTAAATCAGAAAAGGTCAGAGAAACAAATTGTTTGTTTCAGCTTACTTCCACAAAGGTCCCAGAGGCAAAGAGTAGAGGAGGTGACATTCACTCAGCAGTTTGTACACACCTAAGATCCCCCTGAGGAAGCCTTGCTAAACTTGCAGGGATCTTTCCGTTCTCTGATAGGTCACTTAGCAGACAAAATGACAAACATACTAAATACAACTTCCCGCTCTTACAATTTCACTTTGCCAAAAGATATTTTTATTTCTGATGCAGAGATACTCACTAACATTTTTAGCAATGCATTTCAGTGGAGTGGTGTTTAAACAAATTTTGGACACTCATTTATCTGGTGGCTGCATTATGGTCAATCTAATCATGTCACAAGATACTTTTAGGATTCTGGAAAGATAGGACGACAGTGAAAGCTGAGGGTGTTGCCAATGTCGTTGGTAATTACATTTCTGAAGTCCAGTATCTGCCTTACCTTAACCCTATGTTCACACTAGCCATAGACTAAGTGACAGGCAACCATCCATTTTCTTTTTACATGTGCCACACGGAGCCACGATTTCAGTGACAGCCGGCAGAGACAAAGTGACAAGCTACATTTGAATGGAATTTTCTCATATCTATGCAAAATAAGACATGGCAAAGCGGCAAAGTCATACGATTGGCTTGAATGAGGTGCTTTTGGTCCATTGTTTCTTCAGCTTTACAATATTTCTTTAATTTAATTAAAGATTAATTAGAGTTTAATTCAACTTTAATTCCTGCCTACATTTCAACTTAACTCAACTTTAATTCCTGCCTACAAAAATAAAAGGCAGTGGTTTAATCTTATCCTGTGAGATATGACCTCTCATTAAATGTGTACGGAGACATTATGAAGAAAAATAAATTTAGAAGGAAGTACATTTACATTTACATTTAGCAGACGCTTTTATCCAAAGCGACTTACAAATGAGGAATTACAAGCAAAGCGATATATCAAGCACAATACAAGTAGTGCTACCATACAAGATTTTTAATTGAGTGCTAAAGAAGCAAAGTGCACAGAGTACAGGTGTAAGAGGCAGTGTAAGTGCATTTTTAAAAATTTAGTGGGGACAAGTTAGGGGTTAGTTAAGTGTAGTTAAATAGCCGAGAGTGTTGGTACCTTTGGTGAGAGTGCATAGCTAGTATGGTGAACTTGCTTCGCTAATGAAGATAGTATGAAGTCTACCACATGACACCTAAATCAAACTTTAATGCAATTTAAACAAAAGTGATGTGTATAAATTGTATAGTGAGTTGAACTAAAAAAAATAGTCACAGTCACTACATGTCCAGTAGCATGAAAGTAAGGTTACTAAGAATTTCAAATGAAAAGAGAAAGCTAATCAATTTTCACAGTTGTCTTTGTTATTAACATTTCCTAAACCCAAACTGCAAAAACCATGATTAAGAATTGATACACGTATTTTATCAAAGCAGTATGCATACAAGGAGTATTACATGTCAATCTCACAGTATGTGGTTTACATTCTGTTTGTAGGCACACATAACCTTGGTAGTCCCTAAAAATAGACATCAAACGCTACTTTAACACAAAGACTTCAAGCACATTTATGCACCTGCATATTAAATATCCATTCATGGGGCTGTTTGGTTTCTTTTAGGGTAATTACAGGATTTTTGGATTTTATTTGAATGTGGTTGCATGCTAAAAATTGGACAAGCTAGACACAAGTGAAGCGCCCGGGAAGAACTTTTACTGGAACACGCCAGTGACTGGAAATTGGTTCCACCTGCACTGTGGGACCTGAGGAAAAGCTCAACGACTAATGAGACAGCTTGGAGATGCATTCTAGGCCTGGCAGAGCCCTGTGTGCAGAATTGAGTGGGGAATGAAGCTGTCTCTCCAGCTTGCCTTCAAAGATTGCCTTCAAAGATACAGATTGATCTGTAGCTCTGTCACTAAGTTAGATGAGAGGAAAGAGAGAGGGACGGGCTGGCCATCTTTAGGGCTGACTGCTCTGATTTAGCCTGCAGCAGCAGTAGCAGTCCACAGCCAGGCCATGCCTCCAAAGCTTCAGACTCCTGGGAAGGCAGTGTAACATGCTGAAAGTGAGCTACAGCCACTGCCCTACATGAAGCATCTGCCAGGCAATGAAAGAATCAACCCACTCCACCCCTTCTCTCACACAGCGACAGATGGAAGCAGCTAGAATGAAAAACTCCACCATCAAATTTCCATCAGGTTACCTAAGAAAAAGAGAAATTTCTGTTGCTGAGACAGTTGTCATTTCAATCAATAAACAAGATAACTAGCCAAATTGACCATATATTCTACATATCTAATTAAACACTGATGTTGGTCCAAAGAAGAGTCCACCACATTATTTACACATTCCTCAAACATTCCATCCACAATTGCATGCAGGAGTAGGATGAAAGACAATGCTATTTTTCCCCCATATTGGCTGCATCTGAACAGGTCTCACATGTAATATGTGTTTCTCTTGCATATTAAGCTGGAAATAGAATACAGGGTTGGGAGATGGGAAAATTTGCTGAAGAGCCAAAGACTGCAGGCAATACATTTGATCATGTTAGACAGGTTTTTTTTTTTTTGGCCGGTAATGTTCAAAGCAATCTGCCACATGTGGGGGAGCTAAGGATTTGGTAATGTATTCAGAAAGTAACCCAAAGCAGCACACATACAAAGGAGATATCATCAGCAACGGCACATAGCCGAGGAAAATAAAAAACATTAGACACAGGAAGCTGGCACAGTGTGGCCCGTTTGCACTCATGCTGAAAACTGCTCAGTGAAACGTGCAGATGCCTCTTCAGCATTTACACCTATTTACTGAAGGACTTTGAACCCAAGGTTAAACTACTTTATAGTCAGTGGAGAGTGGAGATGGAGGAAATCTGACAGATGACGGTTTGCCTTACCATTGCCTCATGAGTGTGTCTCATAAGAGGCAGGTCTGTGGTGAGAAACTGAGACAGGAGAGAATATTGAGGCTGATGAGGCCTGTGCCATGCAACATCATGTCTGCTGCCAGCTGCAGTGAAGCCACATGTTATGAAGGAATTTTCAACAGTCCATGGTTATTGATTAATAATATAATCAACTGTCTTCTAAACATTCTCTAGAAGGTGAAACCCATGTTAATATGGGGAAAACAGGCAAAACTCCACACAGACAGTAATCTGGGCTTAGGCTTGAACCCAGGAGCAGTCAGGCAGCAATGCTACCAATGTGACATCACGCTGTCCTTTCTTTCTTTCTTTCTTTCTTTCTTTTTTTCAGTGATACTGGTGATCCTTCCAGGGTAAGTTCCCGGGATAGTATCCGGATCCACCACAGCCATGCCAAGTGGTTACAGAGGATGAGTGTGTGATAAATAAACAAACAACCAAACCAATAAAAACTTTAATTTTCATTTGTGTCACAGTACACAATATACTGTGTTTAAATAATATTCTGAAATATTCATCCATAACACTGACTTTCTTGAATTGCTATGTGCGGTAAATGTTTCCCAATATTATTTACAATATTTATGAGGTTGGGTATTGATTCAGGTTTGGTAGTACATATTTTGTAGTATAGATTTCATTTCTCCTCTCTGTTCTTGTGAGGAGAAAGGCAATTTTGAAGAGGTTGAAACAATGCTATCATCTTTATCTGCATAGATGGAGCTGCCCTCATCTACCCACTCAATGAATTCTAAAAGCTGGCTTCATCTCAGTCAAATCAAAAACCAAGGCCATACATTCATTCGCCAGTACTGCAGTGCCCACACAAAAGCCTAATCTATCTTTCCGCAGATCTTCTATCGAGTTCGCTGCTTTTTCGGGGAAATTAATTACTTGAAGCACAAAAGTGTGCCTGTGGTCCCTGTGGGATTGTTAAGCAGGCCACATGGTGTTTCAGATGGCTGAATACATTCCTGATGGAGGGGTTGATTGAGAAAAATGAAAAGTGCAATATAATGACACCAGTTCTTTTCATAAAGCCAGAATGTAGTTCTGAGAACCCACACAAATGACAGAGGCTGTTCCTATTGAAGAAATAGTGCTAATGTGCCAACCATGGCAGCTGGTTTGATTTGTCAACACTTAGACCCGAGCAAGTTTCTGCATATTGCTTACATAAATCCAAACGCTTCATGTTCATAACATTGTTAAATGTTTGTTTTACACCAAACTAAGTTGTTAGGCTACTGATTTAATGGACACCCATAATGCACCTCTTTTCATAGCTATGGAAAGCTAAAAAGCTAGATTTTTGCCAGTGGTATCATCAGTACAGAAAACTGTGACATTAGTTTGTGACCCTCCCAAATATATTCATAGTAATACCCACAGTAATTATTTCTACGAGGAATTAACTGCTCTTGGCTTAAATGCGCAGTAATCTTTGCACTGGAATAAGGTTATAATTTAATGTGCAGGTTCCTGTTGATTTAAAACAGGGACATGCACAAGTCGTCATTTTAAAGATAATTAGACTGTCCTATATAAAAAAGGGTATAAAACACTTCCCACTTAGATTTAATTGCTTCCCAAGGCTATATTTTTATGGCATTTGAAATAAGTGTTTTTTTTTTTTTTTTTTTTTTTTTAAGCTCTTTTTTGGCATTTGAACATTTTCTTATTTCAGCCTTTAAAATGCACCATGACCATATTGTCTTGGAATTAAACTAATTAAAGGGGTACAATGCCTCCATCTTATGAAAGCAAATTTAGCATTAAAAGTAAAAGTTTACCAAGTTGAACACGTACACACATACCAAATTTATTTGAAGCACATGAGCAGATAGATTGAGGTAGATATAAGCACAGTTTTGGTCTATAAGGATGGAATAAAACAATTTGGGACATGCTCTTATAGGAAATTCATCAGTGCTGGGGTCATGTGATACAGCCCTATGTAAAGTGAATTTACTGTTACCACCCCAAAATTGATTATTTTCCTATAACAGCATGTCCTGAAGTGCTTTCTTCCTCTTGTACCACACTTGCCAATGCTTAAAATGCTAATTTATTAAAAAACATCATACTTTTTAATCTTTAATAGTTATTTTTAATGTTGTGTAACATAACAATTACATTATAGCAGATATAAACAGCAATTCCTTCATAAGCCTCTCTTTCTTTTTCTCTTGAAGTTAATAAGACCAAAAAAAAGTGATGTGTATAATCATATCAATGATTATATATTTTTCTTTGTTAAATTACAACAATTTTTTTCTAATCTGTTTATTATTGACCTTAGGTTATGTGGAGTGTCCACCATACAAGTCCCTGTGAATGCGTTATTACTATAGAAAGAATAAGGTATAAGCGTGGGTGCTTTAATATACAGGAAACCTGTAATTTGAATTACTGTCAGATCTGCAAATCAACACCTTATGACCAATTAGATTAATAAATTCAGCAGCACAGTGGTATAATGTGTAGTAGAGAAGATTTTTTTTCTTCTGGGAATTATTTAAAAGTAGAACTAAGTATAATGTGTTCCTGGAAAATGAGAATGTAATATTTAATTGTTTCTTAGTAGTGACACATTCTCCTATGCAGACGGGGCAGCATGCCAGAATAACTGCCGTGTCCCTTGGATGCACTAAACCATATTGTTGCTTGGCTTGAGCTGATGTGAGGAGGAGCGCACTCTTGCCACTGGCACCAGTTGGCTCAGTGCCCACAGAGTGCCAGGCTACAGGATCCAGCTTGCTGTCAGTGTGAGTTATAGCTCTGTCACACCAGCCTCTGAAGCACCAGTGCCATGAGAACCTCCAGGCTGAGCTTCCCAAGAGCTTCGTCTGCTAACAGCTTCTGTCCTGTTTCACAATGATTTCAGTGTGCGACCTATATTATTTCTTTATATGATTTGTGTGTAATTTTAGAAGCCTTTTTGGGTACTCTTTTTTTAATACTGCCTGTAGGTTGTATTTTGCCTTTTGGCACTGTCTCATTTGAGTGTTCACATATAAGTATTCTTGGGAGCTTAACAATTTCTCACAATGATTTTTATACTGGCTTTTTTGCTGCCAGGTGGTTGGATTATATTTTGCCTTGCTTGGGTTAAAATTGTCTTCCAAATGAATAAATGTAGATGTAAATCTGTTCAAACATAATTTTACGCAGATGCTAAAAATGATTCTCAGGCTGTGCAAGCTAAATAACCTTCAAGAATGTTTTATTTACAGACCTACACCTCTCAAGAAAGCGGAAGCTAATAACTAAATATGTATGCCATGCACATTGAGCCTGAACCTGAAACACATCCTTCTTCATTCCCTGCCTTAATCAAATGCTATTGATTTCCTTAAGTGAAGCATTGATTTACATGACACCTGCTACTGAAATATTCAGGCTGAGAGGGTGTGGATGGACTAGCAGGGGTAAAGGAATCTCCCTGTTTTATTGCTGACAGCAAGGGAAACTGTGAATCAGAGCCTGTGACTGACAGCTAGTGTTATTCATATCCATGCAGGAGTGCATTAAGAGCCACTGGCAAGGACAACATTGACTCATAACATTAACTGACTGCATTCATAATTGCAAAGTAAGAAAAACAGTACTGATGGTACTGTAGGTCTTTTTATATATAAACAAATCGAAATTAGATCTAAAAGTGTTGTCATCAAGTCAAACTGTAAAATTATCTGAAATAATATCTAATATGAGCTACTTTCAAGCTAAATAATTCACTTTCAAATATGAAAGACTTTCAGGACTTGAAGGAAGAACAAACTTTAGTATGTCTGATTGAGTATTGATTTATCTTCGTGTACATTTTTTACAGAATCAAACAGTCAACTATAGGACATTAAAATTAAATACAAACAAAACGTCTTCCTTAAAATGTGTACAAAAAAAAAAAAAATGAGGCTGCAAATGTAAATCTTTTTGCCATTTGTCAGCACAGGCTGCAGATTAGTAGAACAGGCTGTAGATTAGTAGAACACAGTAAAATAAATTTAGAAAATTTACCTTAACTTTTGACTTTTGTTTTTGTTCAGCTCAGTTTTGACCTGTTGAAAGCACTCACTTTATGAAAAAAGTGTATTTCATTAAATTGTATTGCATTATTATTATTATTATTATTATTATTATTATTATTTCAATTATGCTTCATTCTGAAAATATAAATAAATCATTCAAAAAGGTTTTGTTTTTCGGTCCATCATGTCTTGAATTTCAGTTTCAGTCAACTTTTGAGTCTGGTTCCTCTCAAGGTTTCTTCCTCAAGTCATCTCAGAGAGTTTTTCTTTGTCACTGTCACCTCTGGCTTACTCATCATCTAAATCTACATCCTGATTTCTGTAAAGCTGGTTGTGAGCATGTCATCTTTAAAAGAACTATACGAAAAAAAATTGAACTGAATGGAGAAGAGCCACTTTCAAAAGTCAGGTAATTGATATCAAAATACATAACTCACCTGGGTTAGTCAAACACCAAACCCAGTATAACTCAGAAACATTACACAACCGCATTACAAAGCTGCGTCAGACACTTTTATTATGGAACTCCTTTTTGCTGCCAACACTGCTGCTATACTTATTGCTGCTACACTACAAAATAGCTTACAATTTACAGCCCATGTTCTGTGTATTTATTGTCCTGTGTATCTATTGTTCTGTCCTGTGTATTTATTGTCCTGTGTATCTATTGTTCTGTCCTGTGTATTTACTGTCCTGTGTATCTGTTGTCCTGTTCTGTGTATTTACTGTCCTGCACTCATCTCACACTGTTGTGTAGTGCACTTTATGTAGTCTTGTACTGTTCTGTGTTGTACCATTGTATAGAGGAATAAAAACCACTTGACTTGACTTGATAAGCAGTTAAAATATCATTATGCACAATCAGTGCTGTTAAAAAAAAAAAAAAAAAAGTGTATCCAAATGGCCCGGTTGCCAGCTTGTACCATGCTTAACAGTAGACTTCTCCCATCAATATTGCCCTTTTTTTTTTTTTTTTTTTTTTTCGTAGTTATTGGTTTGGATGGGTCCCTGGAGGACTAGAGGTTAGGCCTCAGTGCTCTAACCGCCATGGCCTTGGTTCGATTCCTGGCAGGGAACCACAAGACAGTGCACTCCCAGTGCCGGTCCCAAGCCCGGATAAAATTGGGGAGGGTTGCATCAGGAAGGGCATCCTGTGTAAAAACTGTACCAAATCAAAATATGTGGACCAATGATCCGCTGTGGAGACCCCTAACGGGAGCAGTTGAAAAAGAAGAACAACAACGGTTATGGGTTTGGGTAGTGCAATGTTGGTGAATTCTTATATGTATTCTTGAGGCTCTAATACTACTCCTGGTATTTCTCTTTTGTTCACATATATGTGAATATATTCTATTTTTCATTCTGTGATTACTTCTGTGTAGTTCAGGCAATCTGGTCTTGCTAAGGCTTCCTATGGTAATTGATTATATGGGTGCTGGATTCCTGGCTGCATGTGGGGTTGTGTTAATTATTTGTATGCATCTTTATTGTAAATATTTGTTTCTTTGATGCTTTTCTTAGCCTTGAGTCATTTAAATGTGCCAGAGATAAACTCGTTTTGGTAAGCATGATGAGTATCCATGGTTTCATGATACTGCATAGCCTGAATCCCAATAAACCATGAATGTGCACTAGCTTATCTCCTCCCTGTGATTAATTTGCTGCTTGAGGTTATTTTATTTAATGATACTATATGTGCATAAATAAATACACAAGATTGTAACACTTTTTGTAATAGCGGTTCACATTCTGGCAGCTTTTAATAAAATATCTGCTTGGAGGAGGAACTCAGGTCTCTGTGGCACCCCATGCTCCATGAAGATGAGGAAAAAATGATTATCAACATTTAACAAGGAGGCATCTCTACTCACGCTCATACTACTCTTGCATTACTATTTATTTGTTATAGCCAAGGCAGAGTGTGTGCATGTTTTGAGGGCAAAACTACAGTTAGACTGCATTTCTGTGAACCTCAAGCCACAAATCACCAAATGTTTGTTTAAATCATTATATGTTGAGGTTGCAGCAGGTCAAAATCTCTGTGCAATTAGCCACTGTGTCCCCAGGAATTTTCATTTAATTGGTTTCTTTTTTGCCATCATTTGCTGTCTTGCTACTGATTTTGAGTTTTTATTTTCTTTTTGAATTGATGGTGGGGTTTCTGCTATGCTACAGTATTTCAGTTGTACTAAGGACCTCATGTTGTATAGGACTTCATGTGTATAACTCTAGTATGATTTTATTCTCATTCACTGTGTCATACTGTACATCTAGTGTATGTTCATGGTAGCCTTAAAAAGTGTTTTCAGTGGTTTACATTATAAGAATCTATCTTGGATCCAACAAGTAATTTATTGCAATGACTGTTAATGCTTCATGGACTGGTTTATGTGCCACACCACCATCTGCTCATGTGAAAAGTAAACCTTGTATTGTTCCATTCAACATATTGTATCATTGTCTTAAAACAGCTTCTTGTTTCAACTGCTTTTAATTTTGAGTACATGTTTGAGATTATCTAAATTGGTGTGACCTAGAAAGTTTTCTCAGTTGGCCTGAATGCTTGATTCTGGGCTCACTTGAAGGAGGGTATCATCATTTCAGGTTTGATTTTCACACAGACAATTGCCTTATGGAAGTGGCTGAATTTTACATTCCTAACTTTTGTAAAATCAAGTAAAAATAATTCATTCATTCATTTTCAATAATCATTTTATCCTGGTCAGGGTCACAGTAGATCTGGAGCCTATCCCAGGAACACTGGTCACGTGGTGGGAATACACCTGCCCATCAAAAGGCACCATGCAAGCATACACACACATACACTTTTCACACTCATTCACACCTAGGAGCAATTTAGCATAGCCAATCCACCTACTGACCACTACTTGTTTGGAGGTAGGAGGAGAACCCAGAGGAAACCCATGCAGACAAAGGGAAAATCCACACAGACAGTAACCTGAGCTCAGAACTGATGCACCACCATGCCACCATATTGATGCATCATTCAGTTAATTATCTTTTTTACTTAGGCTCAGTACAGCATTTTGGATAAAGCCTTTCGGTCAAAGCTGCTTACATGTAGTTTATAAAGAAATGATTTTGTTCTTCAGTCACTTGAGTTCTATCTGATGGCTTATTTGCTAGAAGGCTTTCTGTTTCATCTGCAGACAACAACACGCCATTCTGCAAAATTGGGAAACTTGAAATAGGAAGTAATGTGACCGATCACAAGTTTAGACGATTGCATTACTCACTGCCCAGCCGCAGGTTTGGATCAATTTCTCACATAGTGCAATTTACTGTTTTTATGGTGGACCAGAGATTGTTCCTCGGACCTCACCAGGGGTCAAAAACTGTTTTCACACATGAACAAATGTGCAAGTTTAAAAATATCCTTAGTCTGGTGACCCATAATACTGCCCCCTAGTGTTCACAGGTCCAATAAAAGACTCAATAATTTCATTTCCAGTTAACATTCTAAGCACTTTCATTACAGTAAACTGCTAACCGTTTAACTTAGAGTATGTTTATTCTAAATTAAAGCAAGTTCGAATAGATGGTCTTATATAGCCATTAAAAACTCAAAAGCCTGAACTGCATTTGAACATTCACTTACTGCCTAAAATTGCTCAAATGAACATCTGTAATATCTTAATTTCTCTTTCAAAACAACATGAGCCATCTTAGAGAATCAGACCACATCCTGCAGCTCCCATCTGGCTCTCAGACAGGAACAGAACAAGTTAAGATGAAGTGAGAAGTCAGTCAGTTTGCCTCCCATGGCAGAGGCTTCACATCATCTTTTAATGAAGGTGCCTAATCTTTAGTGGCTGGAGAGAGGGTGGACAGAACCCATGAGACAGGTATCAGAGGCATCAAAGGGAAAGAGGAAGCAGTCAGACAGATTTCAGCTGCTGTAGAGAATATAGGAAATGCTCACAGTCTATTTTGTTTACTCGTGTATGTGTCTAAGCTCACTTGTAATCATATCTTGAAGAAACCTAAATATACAAAAAATATAAATTCAGATGAAGGTAAAGAGAGAAGACGCAACTATAATTATATAAATGTGAACATCATCATAACTGGCACCACAATTAAAATAAAATAAATAAGGATTTTTTTCTTTTACTATTTTCTACTATTTTAGAATAATAATGAATACATTAAAACTATGAAATAACACATATGGATTATGCACCAACCAAGAAAGGTGTTATAAGACTAAGGAATAACACTTGATGTGCAGTGGTGTTATAGGAAAATAATCAAGCATTTTATTCCTTTTATACCACTGCAGTCTGCTTACATTTTTACTTTATCATTCATCATGATATATTATCATACATTTTAACCATTCATAGTTACATTTAATGTTGTGGAACATCCCTGAAACAAGTTAGTTCCCGAGAAAACATCTCCATACAGAAAACTTAGTAGGCATAGATTAGGAGTGTCCACCTGCAGTCCCTGTAAATTAGCTGTTACTATACAATGAGTATATAAAATTTGAATTAGAGCATTTTCAGAGCTGCATTTTCAGAGATAATTAATCAGCACCTTCTGACCAATCAGATTTGAGAATTCCACTGCGCTAATACAAAACTATTTTATATTATAAATTCTTAACACATTCTTGACATTTTCTCCAGCAGGTTCATGAGGAGCTTCAGACAGGAAACTTTTCTCAAGTTCCCAAATAGGAAGTGCTGGCCGCTTTATTGAAATGAATAAATTATAACTACTTCTTTGGGAAAACAATTTAATCAAGTAAAAACTATGTGTGTTAAGTAAAAATTGCTTGTTAATCAGAAATAAATGTATACATGCTCATCAAATTCACTATTTATTTGTCTTAGAAACAAATATCAAATTATCTTTAATGATTATAGACTCTATTGCCAAAAGTATGTGGACACCTGACCATCAAACCCAAACGTGCTTGTTGAACATCTAATTCCAGGTTTAATCTCCCTTTGCTGTTATAATAACCTCCACTCTACTGCGAAGGCTTTCCACTAGATTTTGGTTGCACTTATTGGGTTGGAGGCATGTCAGAGTGCCTTTAACTGATACACCAATTAATCAGGGCATCAGTTTGGACATCTAGATAGAATCAGGCAGTTACTTTCTCCTCCCAGTGGATTGTGCTGTTTGATGATGCCTTGGGGCTAGAAGGTGAAAACAGTTTTTGGTGTGTGGAAGGTCTTCACTGTCACCACAAATAACTGGCACTGTAGCATGACAGAGGAAAGGCATCTAGTGGAATGAAAATGTTTTTTCATTCCTTTTGCATTATCTTTCAAAATTTTCCTTGGTCAAATTTTATGTATTATCCTGCATAGTAAATACACTTTTTCAAATATGTTACTTTATTCATAAGTAATTAAAGAATTAGTGATTACCTAAAATTGCACAATGGTGATATAATACTCTCCTTTAGCTAAAATGGCTCTTTTCTGGCTGAAAGAAAAAAAGTCCTCTTTCCAGCCCTCTGGGCTGATGTGTCTTAACCCCTCTCAGTGAATGTCTGCTGGGGATCAAAATGGCATTTTAGGAGATTTTGCCATTTATAGAGTTCCCCTTTGATCGCTAACTGCTGCATTTGTGACATTTTAACTCACTTTTTCTTCACTTATTGCATTTTTGCAGGTAACATAGCCTTCTGGACATGAACACTTTATCAAGTACAATTGCAATTGGGGATTACAGTCTGAGGTTGTCATCTAAGAAGGCCACTGGTGTCTGGAGGCTATGGTTTGTGCGCAGAACAAATAGAAATGCTAACATATCCAGAGGCTTTTCCCCTTCTGGTTTATTTCCATTGCATGTATGAGCAGGCACAATTCAAAACCTGTGAAAATCTTCTGTTATCTCATGTTAATAACTTTTCTGTATACACGGGATTAAGAACATTACTGGCAGTAGTGGATTTGTTGGTAGTGCTCAGATTAATTTAGAAAATAGACCTTAAGACTTGTAAGATAATTATGGACTGTTAAGAAAACTGCTTAAAAACAGAGTGTAATTTGTGAAAATGTACACTTCTCTGCTTTTGTACATCAATTCAAGCCCTTTTTATGTGTGTGGGTGTAGGTGTGAAAGTATAGAAAACAAGTATTAAACAGCAAGAAAAGTTATTTATAGTCCATAGCTGTTGCTTTTACAATCAAGACATCTAAATACCTGTTAGGAGATGTTGTAGAAGCTTTGGTAGTTTGTTATTGCAGGTACATTTGTATTTATGTTCTACTTCCTGTAAATGACAATTTTTCTAAGAATAAATGTGTCTTTCAAGTACTGACGGGAAAGATTTCACTGCCACATTTGTTCTTTTATTTGCCCTTACCCTCTTCAAATGTAATCAAATTTTTTTAAATGTCAGCCTGGTTCTTTATTACATATCTTTATTGGTACATCTATTTATTAGATTAGATTATCAGTCTATGCATGTTAAGAGTGTGTCTGACATTTAACTTTACTCACCTATTCTTTTCTCTGTATAGTTGACAGAGGTGTTAAAACTCTCACCTCACTTTGCTTTGAACATCAATGCTGGTGAGAAGAAGCCAGAGGTGATGGTTTGGATGTGGGCTGAATGCTGAACTCTGGCGTCAGGGTTGAGACTCCTACAATCATTCACGCCCACATGGTTAAGAGGTTTTTCAAAGATTGACTACTCTCGTAGATGGACAAAAATCTAATAATATGTTGGATTTGACCTCACCAATCTGGTTAAGCATACATTAAAGCTTTTGAGGGTGAAATACTAGACAGGATTTTGAATTTTCATGTCTTAAGCATTGACATTTTCAGAGAGAGAAAGCACAGGGAATAAAATTAGAACCTGCTTTTCAGCAGCATCTAATAAGGACTGGATGGCGTAATAACCATTTGTGGGTTCAGGGGCAGCATCAGTTATAAGTAGTGAAAAACAAAAACCAAACACAAACAATAAAAATTGATAATGTGATTTGCTTATTACATTTCCACAGATTGAAATCTATAGGCAATTATCTGGGCTTGAAGAATAACTAATACCTTCAATATGCATACTAATGCGCAAGACTAGGTTGACTGTTATGACAACAGATATGACCATTTCTCTGATCTAACATGGCAATAATTCCAGTTTGTGATGAGGTATTCCCTTAAATTTTAACTTTGTTCTCTCAGCGAATGAAACACAAGCAGGCCATTTGAATGCAAACCTCATTATGTCCTGGAACATACAGATAGAGAGAGGTCCAATTTGCATTTAGATTGTTTCTGGAGAAGTAAATTAATCAACACTCACACACACACACACACACACACACATACACACACACACAGGTAAATTTACTTTTTTATCACATTCATTCAAATTTTCAGATTTACTAAACTGGTGTTGAGTTCTGACCTCCTAATGCCTGGTTCATGCTATACCTGACCCTTACCATAAACAGACGGCAGGTCAGACATGGCTTTTACACTGTCTAAAAATAAAATCCAGATAGCAAAGAGGTTGACAGGGTACATTTATTCCTATATATTGTGAGATAAAGAGGAAGAATGGAACTATCAACATCTTCACTCAGATTGCTTAGCTGTGCGCTGTGAAGACGATGTGCCCTTAGGGGATCTTCTCCTGAGACTATATACTTTCACTTGTTTGAGTCTTAATACAACTAGAAAATTTGCTTACATGTGAATTACTTCTTGTGAACTTTTTTTTTAAATCATAGTATATCATCCTGTCCACAGGTGTACAGATCATACAGTACATTTATTAGCTAGTCCACTGGGTAAGCAAAACAAAACTTACTAGGCTAAAATGTAGTAGCTAACATTATATAATGCCATATGGCAGGCTAGTTCTTGAATACAGACTAATGGAAACAAACAAGTATTTGTTTATTATCCTCTTCTAACAAAGTTTCTAATGTAGCACATCATGGTTGTGCCCTCGACAAAAAGCCAGCAAGATGCTAGCCAATGTTTCAGTTATGAGATTTGGGGTTCTCTCCTTTCATTGCACATAAATTATATTATTACCATCTGGCTTTTCTGTTTAAAGTGTCTAGGCTTCTTACCTATTTGAATGATTACTCCTCTGTGGACTATGTGGACTAGTAGTCTCACTTCCTATTTGTTCACTACTCTCCCCACTCTCTGCACTAAAATCCTGACTACCTGCTTCATCTTCTGAAGATGAACTGTCTGGACTTCTGTCTGGAAACACCACTTCCCAACTCTTTGTCTACTGCTGATGATCTTTCTCCATCTATATTGCTGTATTCCATCATTACTTCCTCCTCCTCAGACATGTGTTCTTGTTGTCTGTTCAAGCCATGTTTCCTGTTCAGGACTCTTTCTAGGTAGTGTTGGTATGGTCTCTGCTCATAGTCTCTTTCAGATTCAGAGCAAGTTTCTGAGCTCTTTACATCTTTCTTTGCTAATTCTAGTGCAGGAAAGGTAGGTCTTCTTTGCTCACTTTGACTGATCTTTCTCTTGACTGAATTACCCTTCATCACTGCCTCTTGTTGCAATCTCACAAGGTGGCCGATAGGTAGAAGGTGGTCTCTGTGTAGTACCCATACATTTCCCTCTCCTGCTTCAGGTTGGACTTTGTATACAGACAGTTTAGAATATCTCTTTCATGATATAGCGTATAGTACTCCATCCTGTTTGCAGTTTATATTTCCCTTTCAGACCCAGGTTCTTGATCAGCACCCGGTCTCCTGCTACCAAGGTTTGGAAAACTACTCTCTGATCATAGGATCCTTTATTATGCCAATTAACTTTATCAGCTTCTTCCAATGCCAACTGGTATGCACATTCTCATGTTGGTAACACATGTGAATGGGTAATGGCTCCATCAGGGGATGTACCAAAACAAATGTCCACTGGCAGCCTAGCTTCTCTCCTGAACATTACCAAATAAGGGGACTACCCGGTAGCATCACTCTTAGTAGAGTTATAGGCATATACCAAATGTGGTATTTGTTAGCTCCGACTTTTCTTTTTCTCAGCACTTAAGGTACATAGCATGGCTAACAGTGTGTGAAAATCTTGACCTTGGACTGAATGGATACGTGCTGGTAGTCCATAATCTATAAAATACTTCTCCAGGAGTATCTTAGCTACAGTCAAGGCTTTCTTATTCTTGCTTAGGTAGGCTTGGGCAGCGAGCGAGTCTGGCTCCAAGGACAAGAAATCAATACATACTAAATCCATTGGTCCCCTACTCACAATCTGATGGGCCAGTAAAATCGACTCAAGAGATCAGTAATCCTCTCTACACCCAGGTGACCAAGATCATCATGCATGGCTTTGAGAACTGTGTTTCTGAACTTGGCAGGCAGTACTAACCAACATATCTCAGTACCAGACTTTTTGGTTACTTGATGAAGTAATCCATCTTTCATCAGTAGTTTTCCTGCTTCATGTCTCAGCGTTACAACATCTGGATCAGCTGTTTTGGTAGGCCACTTTTGCCGTTTCACAGCAGTTAGTGCATGTTTCACAACTGTATCATCACTCTGTGCCTTTTCTCCTTAACTAAGTCAGCCAACTCTGACTTAGTTAATAGCTCCAGTGAGTTTAATTCCAGTCTTGTGGGATAAGTATAAACCTCAGGTATGGACTCAGGAGGTGCTCTCGAATTGGAAAAATCCCAATGGGCAGATGAATGTGGTTTTCTCCCTGTCCTCTTCTGCTATGGCTATCTGGTAATAACCACTTCTCGGATCAAGGACAGAGAACCACTTGCTACCCGCTAGACAATCCAGTGCGTCATCAATTCTGGGTGTTGTATTGGTCTGGAACTGTCCTTGCATTTAAGGTCCTGTAATCAATACACATTCTGATCATTCCACTTTTCTTTCTGGCAATCACTATTGGAGATGCGTAGGGGCTGCATGACTCTTTGATAATACCAGCTGCTACGAGATCTAGGAGATGTTTTCGGACATCATCTATAACAGCGGGTGCTAAGTGCCAAGAACGTTCTGGGATCAGAGAGACGGATATTATGTTCCACTCCTTTAGCAAGCCCTACATCCCACTTGAGAAGTGAGAATACATTTGTTCTTTTGCTCAGTTTCTGGCATAATCTTTTCCGCCATTCCTCAGGAATTGTAGAATCTCCAAAGTTAAACAGTTTTGGATCAATTTCTCTACTGTTTTCCTCTTTCACAGTAGTATGACTGACTGGATCAACAGAATACAAGTAGCCAAAAACAGTTCCTACCAGTATCTCCACCTCTTGCATTGATTCCTTTTGCACTGGCATGAGTAACTGACAGCTTCCCATGGCATTGCTTGGAACTACTACTGCTTGTACTAACACTCCAGCCGGAAGTGAAGTCACAGTGGACGCATCCATCATTAGTGCCGTTGCTTCAACCTCACACTTTACACACCCACTACCTCTAGGTGGAAGAGTCATCGGCCCAGGGCCTTGCCACTTCACACACACAACTGCATCATCTGTCTCACCTGTTGCATGAGGAGTTGGAGCAGGGTTTTTCATTTCTCACCCTGAGATAGGTTCAACCTTGGTATTAATATCTGTACCTATTGCGTCTTTACACAGCTGAGCCAATCAGGTGAACAGGCTAGGATTTGTAACCAGTATTACTGGAGTTTGGTCAGGACTTTTTGGGCCAGGACAGATCAGTGCTAGAACAGAGATGCTCTCTAGACTTCCTGTGATTCTCTCTGGGAGCTCTACATTTACCACAATATATCCTCGATGGAATCATTTAGACCCCATACAGCCAAACCAGCCACAGAGTGGATAGGAACCTCAGATAAGCACTTGTTGTACCAGGTTTCATTGATTATGGTCACTTGTGACCCAGTTTCCAATAATGCAGTCCACAGCTGTCCATTCACTCGCAGTTGCTCTGTAGTGGTACGTACTATTAATCCTTCTGGGAGACAGGGGTAGGCAACACTCTTTTTGGCTGAACAGGAAGTAGTACTCTTTTCCTCCTCTGAGAATGTTTCTTTTTGTTCATCTTTCTGTTGGACCTAATCAGTCTCTGAATTACTTTGTCTTTATTCTCTGGGTTTTGACACTTTGATGCTATGTGTCTATCCTCACCACAGTTATAACAAAATATTTTTCTGACTCAGTAGACTTCTGTGACTTATAACTGTCATTCATGGTAAGAACTGAAACACCAGCATTGGGGTGGGCTCTACCAGTGACTTTTTGTTGTAATCTCTTGACTTATTTCTTTAAAGCAGCAATTTCTCGTTCTTGTTGAGTGTCATTGGCAGTTGCTTTAGAACTTATGATAGGCTTGTGATCTGCCATGGGCTTCAACAGAGATTGAGTTACCATAGCAGCAAACTGAGACTTTAACTCTTTCATGTCAACTTTCAGGGTCTGGATCTCTTTGTTCTTAACATCCATCTCCACACTTGTACTAAATTTTTGTACTCCTATGTTCAACTTTGCTCGAGAAACCTCTTCTTCAGCACAGATTTCGCTTAACAGCTCAAGGAAATAGTGGGGTTTATTCTTCCTTTTCCTAAGTCTCAGATGAAGAAGCATCATACAGTATCAGCACCCAAGGCACCTCTCAGTAGTTGCTCAACGTGGACTTCTGAGATCAGCAGGTATACCACCTCTCTGAACTACTTTGGTTAGAGCATGCTCTATTCATCTTAGAAAATCTGACAGTTTTTCTCCTGTTTGCTGCTGCAATAGCAAGGTGAAAGGCAAAATACAAGTCATCACCTGACTCTGCAGATCCAAAGGCTCTCTCGAAGGCATCCAAGTACCCTTCTGGACTGAGATCTGTATCAGCATCTCACACAACACTGACAATTTCTAGAGCAGGTCCTCTCAAACTTTCAAGGATCCTCCTCTTTTTTCTTATGGAGTGCAATCACTTTCTTCTACCATTAGACAGGCATGCTCTATCCAATGCTCAAATGGTTCTTCCCCAACAGGGGTAGGTATGCTCCCTGAAACAGCCTTAAGCATCTATAACCTCAGCTCTCATTGGAGATTTTGCCTGTTTTGTCAAGGAGGTCTCCGACAGCACAGATTATGACATCAGGAGATGAATTTTATTATTAATTTTCACTTTAAGAGAAGATGATATTAGTTCAGGGGACTTTGCTGAAAAGATGCAAGCCTTACTATGCAGTGAAGATAAGACTTTTGAGGATGTGCAGAACATTTTTATGCTCTCCCAATGTGACAATTTGGCTACCTTACTGTTATGAGTTCAGGCGTCTTTCCATACCACACTCACGAAGTGCAGGAGCAAAGCCATTTGGAAGACAAGGACATCGGTGCCGTGAACACTTCCCATGTTGCCAGAAGAACCACTGAGAACTCCCGGTTTCTCAGGGTGCTATCTGGTAGTTCCTTGTGAGGTATATCGGCGTAGGTCTCAGATAAACTATTAGCACGCTATCAACTAAACTTTAAACAACATCTTTTTAAAAGTTCTCTTGTAGACAAATAACAAGAAAAGTATGTTTTTTTCTCTAAGTGCTAATACACAAGAGTTATCTACACCTCCGCCATCTTCTCTCTCCCTCGTCCTTTTTTTCTTCCCCTTCTCTTCTTTTTGCTTTTCCTCTGCCCCTTCCTGATTAACCAATCACACATCTCAATAGTAGGCACACACTCTCACCTAAACTTACATTTTCCGGTTGTAACGTCTTACACACATATAACTATATACGGATTTAGAACATAAAACAAAAACATTATACGTTAATAACAAAAGAAATATAAACAAACATATTTGCTAAACTACCCAACACTATTTCTCCGGGCTACATAATGGACACTGATATACTATATTAAAAAATACAAATTGTTTTGGAGAGATTCTCATTTTAATTTTCTAGTTCATCACTTCTGGGAAAATAATTAAAAATGTTTAATGATTCCTATGTAGGCATAGCTTGGGAGGGGGGGTCTTGCTCTACAGTAGTAGCTTGTTAGACATGGCTTAATGTGCAATTGTGGCTGTGCACCTTCCTGCATACCTTTCCCTTTTCCAATCATTGCTTGGTTGAGAAAAAATGGTTGAAGTTTATTAATTTAGAAGAGGAAAATTTCTAAAAAAGCTCATGGTTGGGGATCTTCAATGCTGGAATATTTCACTTCCTTAGACAGAGTGAGAATGTGCTTCCATCGTTATACACTGTCAGGGGTTCTCTATTAGTAAGAATAAGTAATCCCAATAATCTTGCTTCTCCATATTTTAATTGATTGCTATGCTACTGACCATTTGTGTTTAGATTTGGCAGGGGGTGTAGAATAGCTCAAAATCCATAGGCTGTTGTGTAAGTCAGTCACTCTGACTTCCTGTTTCATAAGGAAATACATCAACATATGAAATCAAATCACAGCCAAGAAGCCAGTTAATGGGTATTTTAACCATGCGGCAACTGCATGTAGTATGGTAGTATGGTATGTAGTATATGATGGCTTTCCAAACTTGCAAACTTACCTGCATGTCTCTGAGTATGAAAAGATTATCAATACAAATACAATATGTGCATAGTAACTAATGCACAACATGATAGACTATTTTAGGTTGCCTGTTAACATCTGGCCAGAGACTACAGATGAAAATTAGCTTTTTTGGGCTAACTCTGGCTTATTTACAGTACAGCTGATACTGTTTATTAATGGACACTGTTTCTAACAAATACAGTAGTAAATTAAATAATATTAATAAATAAAAAAAAGTGACATAGTCCTACCAAAATGCTTTAGATGCAATACATGCATATCTGACTGAAAAGAGCAGTTCATTATAGGTGACAAATGTGTACTAATGCCTGTAGCATTCTGTAATTATTCAACCTTCACCTGAAAGAAAATTGTTATCGATAATATAGATCTTAGTGTGCAAGTGTACCTGGTATTCTTTCACACTATTTACTAGGTATTTACAGTATGATGTGTGCACCAGGTTATTACATCTAAGATCTATACATGTATAGTCAATAAGAAGAAAACAGAAGAAGAAAGCAGTGCTGTCATTCATAGTTGGCAACTTAAGTTGGCAAATTAAGTTCAAATGTTACATCAATATATATGCAGGGAAAGAGTCATGCTACAGAGGTGCTTTACTTGAATTTTTTTGCTGGTTCATACAGTTTGAAAATTACCTTTGTGCATTTCACAGCTCAAAGATTGCCAGATTTATGATGTGTATAGGTCTCAGAATGATATTTTCGTCTTCTTCTTCTTCTTTAAACGCAGACTGATAAACCAAATTTCCTCTTTGCTGTCAAATGGAAAAGGTATAGCAAATTAAAAATCCAGTTTGGAGTAGTATGAGAAGGCAAATATTTTTAAATAAATATTTAATACTAGTCTAACATATTAAAAATACACTAAGTCCATTTGTCATGAACAAGGCACAGAAAAGATTATAATCATACTTATTATAATATCATGTTAATTTGTGATTATTGCAAATTTCTCTATTTAACAATATGAGTTGGGTTTGTTTGCTACCAGCCTGTAAGAGCTAGTAATAAAGCACATTATTTTTTGTGTGATGAACAAGAAATATCCTAATATTTTGTACTTACAGGAGAACAAAATGTGAAGCACATCTGAAAAGCACTGTATATGCTGTTGAGAGTTACAGGAATAACTGACTGAAGAGTTCACAGAAAGATTTATTATATCATCTATTTTTGTGTGCTAACTTAGTTTGACAATGAGACACAAAATTAAGGTCATGTGTACGTAATGTACTTGAAATGCTTTCATTATGCTATTTTGAATTTTAAATGAATTAATTGTTAAACTCACCAAACACTCATCTGCTGGCCTCTACAGGGATGATTCATACAATTTATTCATTAATTATACTATTATATTTCACTGTAAGTTTAGTAATACATTGCATTTAATATTGCCCTTGAATAGCAATCCATACTTTTGAGTATATTTGAGTTTATTTAAATATTGTACTTACAACTAATTTTTTTGCTAGCGCCAATTTCTCACAAGAAAAATCTCCTGAGCAACTGCATGTGCATCTCCAGCGCAACTGTTAGAGTAGTGTATGAAATCTGAATACCAGTCTGCGTAATGTTAATTAATTAATTGCGTAATTAAATAAAAAATCCACCTTGTATGACTTGCATATTAAGCTTTATAATTAATTTGTGATCTTCAGTGACATGACATCCAATATTTATTTTGTAATGCAATTCTGAGTTAACTTTTATTTTAATCAACATATTGATCTATTCTCACTTTGGTTAACAGTTTTCTGAATAACCCATAATTCCTCCGACTACTTGCTGATAGTAACAGCAACCTATTTGCACTTAAAGATTTCAAAGCTTAAACTTTCATGTTAATACCGCCATGAATGCCATCATGCTTGTCATCTATATGATTGCTAACTAGCCAAGCAAAATCTCTGCTGTAATTCTGGAATTTCAAGTCCAGGCACATGGGAATACACAGCACCATTCAACAAATTAGCACCATAATCACTAAGCATGTCATAAATATTTCACTATAACATATTTAACATGCTTCAGGGTAGGGTTTTCCTTTAACGATGCATAATTAAGTCATCTCTGAATATGGCCCTAAGGTACTATGTAGGGTGTGTTTAATATCTAACACGCAAGGAATGTATCAGACATCACTATTTATCCTAAAAATCATAATACAGGTCATCCTGTGTACTACAATGTCTCAGACATGATATTTATCCATGCTGTCACAGCTGTTCTCCTTGCAAAAACATTCACTTTTTAGCAGATATAGTGACATCCTTTGGGAGTGAATCGCATGCCTGCAGACGTTAATGATTAATCGATTCGTACTGAGTGCTGACCCCTCTCCCTCGGTCGGCCTGTCTGAAAGGTGCCCTTGGTTTATGCCTACAGGTGTTTGGCAAGGCTGAGGTAGAAATAAGTGGTGACAAGCCATCCAGCATACGGTGATCCATTTGGATGGCAGATGGGATGAAGGTGTATTACCTGGCATGAGTGTTTATGTGAGTTAGGTTGACAGTAAGAGGCCAGCGTGCATTGCAAACTTGTAGCTGAGAGGGACACAATAACCATCAAGGTTAAGAGCTTTAATAGGCTAAGCACTCATTTATCAGACTTAAACATGAAAGCAAGGTTGAAATATCTACAAGAACATATTTGGCTAATAATTAATCTAAATTCAGTGCAGAGTGATATAATTTCCCCTTACAGGTTAGTGTTTTGTCTTCTTTAGTACATTGATGTTGACTCAGAAAGCACCTGTTAATAAGCTGATAGTAAGGATTCCAGTAAGGAAAGCAACACAATGTGCAGGGAAGGGTTACTCAAGAACAAGGGCTTTTATAAATACTGTCTATTTTAATGGAGAAAAAAATGAATGTTTTATAAAGTGGTCCAGTTTAGAATACACCAATTTGGATAGGCTGGCAATTTAACTGAATGCTCTTTGGATTTAATATTGCAATAATTATGCAATAATGCAATAACTGTGTTTCTATTTATTGAAACATATTCATCTATTTTTTATCTCCTTCTATCTATTTTGTCTTGCTGGTAATAAATTGTACTTAATGTACAATGTACATACATATGTACATACAGATTATACAAAAAATGGGGGCTGTTATGCTGTGAGAGCCATTTTGCTCGCGTCACTTGTGTCCATTTGACCCCTTAGGTGAAAGCGTCACTGCAGATCGATACAAAATTCTTCTGAGTGATCATCTTTACCCTATGATGAAACATTTTTATTGTGATGACTCTGCTCCCATACACAGAGCATGAGGGCTCCCTGAAAGGTTTGATGAGATTGAAAATGACATAAATCATATGCTTTAGCCTATCATCAGCCATCTCAACCCAACTGAATACCCTAAAAACAAGAATTTAGAAAACATCTTTAGGAAGAATGGTGTTCATCCTTCCTGTACAGTTCTAGTGACTGTAGATACAATATTCTTTAGGATACAGGGCCCTCTACAAAAATCTTTAGGCTACATGATCTCAGCATTTCCCACATATTGAAAACACCCAAAGATTGTAAAAATTGGTTTGTTCTTTGCATTGCTGTTTGCCTGGGCAGTGACAAGAATTCTCTGTGTTGCAGTAAATGTCATGGCAACACTGAAAGCTGGTGGGTAAAAAGCTTTTTTCCCCCTTAATGTACAGATTCAAATGGTCATTGACAGTACCATTTATCACTTTACACTCATGTTAAGTATGTAAAAGTTATGTAAAACATTGGTTTTATATGAATATGGGGACAATTTAAAGAGACTCCAGATGAATGAAAGGCACAGCTTCAGTAGGAATACTCTTAAGACTTTAAAATATTAAATATTTATTTTGATGCAGGTGGTGGGTGGGGGGTCGCATGGTTTTAGTTGGAGTCTTCAGTGGGAGCATGGGTGTATGGCTGATTACCATGGCACACCTGTAGCTTATTGTTTTGTTGCTTATAGTAACAAACTCTCTCTCTCTCTCTTTCTCTCTGTCTCTCTATCTCTGTCAGTGAGAAAGAGAAAGAAAAAAAAGGAGCCACAGAATCACAGCTGGAAAACAGCCAAGCTTTTGTTTCTTAAGGTTGTGTTCCCTGTTTGAAGCATAAAATAAAGCTCACTGCTACTACTCCCTGGGTCTTCTGTCTCAGGTTGTGTCCGTTGTCCTTCACAGATTTGTTTAACACCTTTTTTGCTCATTGTATAATTCCATGTGTGATGTTTCATACACTATATGCCCAAAGATTTGTGGACACCTGACCATCACAACCGTATGGACTTGTTTAACATCCCATTCCAGATTTAGTCCCTCTTTGCTGTTATAATAAGCCTTCTGGGAAGGCTTTGCACTAGATTAGCACATAGTCGGCATTTTAATTCATCCCAAACGTGTTCAGTGGGGTTGAGGTCGGGTATCTGTGGAGGCTACTCAAATTCTTCCACACCCACCATCATAATCCATGTTTTCATGGAGCTCTGTTTGTGCACAGGGGCACTGTCATGCTGGAACATGTTTGGGCCCCTTAGTTCCATTGAAACGAAATCCTAATGCTACAGCATTCAGAGACATTCTAGACAATTCTGTGCTTTCAACTTTGTGGCAGCAGTTTTGGGAAGAACCACATGGGTGTTATGGTCAGGTGTCCACAAACCTTTGGCCAAAAAGTGTAGTTTGAATGTCTTCATTATTGTTATATAATAGTTATGTGGAAAAACATAAAGATAAAGAAAATCCTGCAATGAGCAGGTGTTTGTGTATGTGTGTGTGTGGTGGGGAAGACAAGGCAATAAAACACACAAGGCTAACACTTTCAAGTCCAATGAGACTGCTGATTTGTCTGCCACATGAGAAAACCTCTGAGCATGAAATGCATGCTAATTTAGGGGACTTTATGGATGAAGACATTTTCAAGTGTACGACAAGATAAACAAGATCAGTCTGATGTAAAACTTTGATAAATCTACATCACTTTAAATGTGATGAATAAAATTCAAAACATATCAAATTACTTTAAGGTCATTGGTGGTTATGTTCTTATGTATAGCTGAGTGCTTACTTTACATACGGTCATGTATGGTTAGATATGTCCAAATGCACAAGGGTACATTTACAGTTTCTGTATTTGTGTTTGTGTGCTGGGTTTAACACATGATATGGTACATCATAACGTTGCCAGAATGTTTTTGCTTTAATAGATTTTTTTCTTTATGTATTCATATCTTGGAGAGGTTGGGTTCAAATTTCATTTGTAATATTTTGGGATCAAAGGTTGTTGATTCACTTAAGCCTTGGCCTAGTTTGGATTAAGTGAGGAGTTGTAAATGTGAGATGTAAACTAAACAAATTCAAAAACAGTTTAACTTTAGATTAGACCCTGCAAAAAGATTTGTAGAGAAAATTGAAATGCATAGTTACTGATAAATGATACAATCTTTTAGGAACCTAAACAAAAACCACTTCCACTTCGGGTACTGCGAAAAGGTCATAACTACTGAATTAATGTCTTACATAAATAACGAAATTTGAAACATTGCTCCAAACATAGGTTACAAACCATTAGAGACATGAACTGCATATGAACAGTATAGTTTAGTTTAGGTACTGCAGAAAGACCTATAACTAAAGAATACCTATTTCGCAATCATTTGCTAACAGATGTTTAGTAATACTAGTCTAATAAGTACTTTATCTAATAACTAAGCCATTAAAAATAATTTATCATCAAAAATACACACTGGATAAAAGCTATACCCCTCACTGATTCTTTTTCAACATGTATTATTATTCTAAAGGTCATATATATATATATATATATTACTGAAATATATATTTCAAGAGTAAAGGAAAACATTGCCATTGCAATCATAAGTACACACAAACAACCCTTTTTTGATCATTCATTTGAATAACTTTTGTTCATAGTTGTTAATGATCCAGGAGGAGTGTATACACACACGAGCAACCATATACGTGCCATTTTTAAACAATTTTTAAGATTTAAATTATAAAAGGGTTCTTTATTACTACTATTAAATGATTGAACAATACTGTATACATGCATGAAATCCCATTTAGTCTTTGCATAACTGATGATTAATTCCTGAATATCACTCTGAATGACTAACCATTAATAATGTTAATAGATAGATATAGTAATCTAAAGATATATTAATGAATGTTTCTTATAAAGTCTAAGTTAAGATACTTTCTTAAATCTCTTGCAATAGATTTGTTTTATTCAATATGAAACAATTTTCCTCAGACAGAAAAAAAGTGTTCATGACCTTACTATTAGGATTTATCAAGGTTCATATTGTATGAGAGGTCATATGTGTGCTCAGTAGTGACTTCTGTCTTCACGATCAGTTTCACATCCTTCTGCAATTATAGGTTTTATTTACCAAATGGTTGAATTCCAGGAAAGGATTGTTGAAATTTTTCAGTAGAAATGCAGAAGTACTATAAAATACACTTGTTGAAAGAAAAAAGCTATGAAGTGGCTCCCCTATCAAGTGGCTCAACCTCTAAATGAATAAATTCTCTAATGGTGGGAATGGTGCAGTTATTTTCTTGCTATTCAGTGACAAGACTACAGTTATTTTCTTGCTATTCAGTGACAAGGCTGCAGTTTAGCATTTACCAATTGAGTTCTACAAGTATCTGAGTGAAATCCAAGGTAAAAGCCAATGTGCCTTCCCCTGGACTGGTGTCTTTTCCAGGGTGCACTCCCAACATGTGCCCAGTATTCCCAGGATAGGCTCCAGATCCACTGCAACCCTGACCAGGATACAAGTTACTAAAGATGAATGAATGAATGTGCAAACAAACAAACAAACAAACACATAAATATAGTGTTGTTTCTATACAAACAGTAAAAGAAGTTCAGTGAACGTAGGATATTTACAGTATATGATCATATACATGTAAATGTTCACCTTTTTTACATGCATGAATCCATGATGGAGTAACCTTATTCAACTTTTATTAAATCACTGACTCTCCATATCTCCGTAACATATATGAAAGTGTGTGAATTCACTTTCTTAGTCAGCATTTCGTTTTTTGTAATGCAATGAATAAATATCAAGAGTGTGTGGACAAAATAAATTACAGTGCTGATGTAAGTTTGTATTTATACCATGTCAAATATCACACACAACAAATAGATGAAAAACCTTCTCAAGATATTATGTTTACTCTGAAGCTTTTCTGTGGTAACAGATATATACTAGAACTCAATCTGTGTGAACACGATGCACTCTTTTTCAGCTGCATGTAGAAAACTGGTTAGTTGATTTTCATGTCATCTGGCCAATTAAGGGATGGAAAAATTGTGGCATATATTATTGTGAAAGGAATACATTAGCAAATTATATTAATTTTGGTGAGATGGTCAGATAATAGCATTATTCTTTGGTCTATTCTGAGAGGTCATCCTCCGTCCACTTCACTAATTCAGTAAATGAGGCTCAAACATACAATAGAGGGAATTACTGTAGGTTTTTACCACAAAGCAGTAAAACAATACTCTATCCTAGAACAATATACACTAGAGTAAATGCACACACATTCACAGGATGCAGAAACAAGCAAATATTAATGGTCTAATTTGTTGTCAGTTAGTGCCATATTTAAATTATCTGTATGTCAATAATGGAAGCAGGATGAACAGTTCATTCTTTCTACAGGGTGTCCCAAAATTCTCCATACATAGGGGAAATTAACACTTGTAAGTAAAATGTCTTCCAAAATTTTTCATACTTAGTTTTACACACACACACACACACACACACACACACACACACACACACACACATACATACATATATATATATATATATATATATACACAGTCAGGTCCGGAAATATTTGGACAATGACAGAGTTTTTGTGATTTTGCCTTTATACACCACCACAATGGATTTGAAATAAAACAATCAACATGTGATCGAATTGTAGACTTTCAGCTTTATTTTAAGAGGTTCCACAAAAATATGGCATTTACCATTTAGGAATTACAGCTGTTTTCAACAAAATATCTCCTTTTTCAGGGGCTCAAAGGTATTTGGACAAAGTGACATAATTGTAAATATAACCATAATTTTAATACTTGGATGAAAATCCTTTGCAGTTAATGACTGCCTGAAGTCATTAACTGCAAAAATAGCCTTTAAGAATGCCTTTGACAAAATAAGAACACGTTGAAATCATTATCATGGCTGGATTGGGAAGCTGTTGCACGGTTGTAATGGGCTTTTACAGGAAACATGGCAAGCACATCACACACAACACTGCTGCCAAACTTATTAACAAATTCAAAAGGACTGGAACTGTTGCGGACCGACCGAGAAGTGGGCATCTACGAACATCCACTGACGAAGACACAACTAACGTACTGGCATACACAGTCCCCTATGTCTGGAGACTCTTGGGATATCCTGTATATAAATTCCTCTTACACAAAATATTCAAACTACACATAAGCTCACAAGCCATGCAAGGCCTCAGAATATGCTAATGTAAATGAGCACTAATGAATTTCCATTGTTGCGAGGACACTTTTGATAGAAATGGAGTGTAGCATCTGAAACAGAATGAACCCTATTGACCAGCTGCTGCAGTCTCACTCTGAGTAAGTACTCCACAAGCAACATCCACTCCAACACAAAAGCAAGTCCCTGAACAAACAAGTAATTAGGGATGAGGGAAAAAATCCCACAGGTGTCATGCTGCTTTCTGGAACTCCTAATAATATCTGGAACTCTTAATAATATCCTCAGTTCCAAACATTTTTACCTCTAAATGGTCAATACGTATGTGGCACAATATAGGTGTACATAACTTTTCAATATAATCCAATACAAAGAGCAAAACATTATTTGGATAAAGGACTAAGACAGCATTTTACAGGCTACACTTTACAGCACTTGCCTGCATCCAGAAGCTGGTTCAAATCAGAAGTTATCAACCATTATCAACTCATAAATAAAATGTGCCCAGTCCTCATGGTTTTTAAAAGAACTCAAAAGAATAATTATTTCAAAGGTTGTTCTCTCCAGCTCAAGAATGGAAGCCTCGGGGGAGTTTAATCCTCTGTGGACCTTTTCCTCCATGGAGTTTTATGCTCCCTGGACTACCTCAACAGAAATAAGCATGAAGAACATACATATGCTATAGCAGATTCAGGTCCTGGAGTGACATCTCTGGAGTGATAATTCCCATGCCACATAATTCAGGTGATCCAAGTGTTTCTATCTTTGGAGGGGATTTGCATTTTTAGCATTTCGGTTAGAACAATAAATCCATTTCTTTTCAAGCCCTTCTTTATTCTTACTCTTACTCTGTGGAGACCATGACCCTATTTCTAATCCATTTGTCCTAGATCAATCCTAATCTAAGACTAATCCCATCCCTGCACTACAGTATGTGATAATTCAGGAAGTAATATATTAAAACCACTGACAGGTGATATGAATAACATTGATTATCTCGTTACAATGGCAACTGTGAAATAGTGCGATATATTAGGCAGCAAGTGAACAGTCAATTCTCGAAGTTGATGTGTTAGAAACAGGAAAAATGGGCAAGTGTAAGGATCTGAGTGACTTTGACAAGGGCCAAATTGTGATTGCTAGACAACTGGATCAGAGCATCTCCAAAATGGCAGGTCTTGTGGGGTGTTCCCGGCATGCAGTGGTTAGTACCTAAGAAAATTGGTCCAAGGAAGGACAACCAGTGAACTGGCAACAGGGTCATGGGCGTCCAAGGCTCACTGATGCGCGCGTGGAGCGAAGGCTAGCCTGTCTGGTCTGATCCCACAGAAGCTACTGTAGCACAAATTGCTGAAAAAGTTCATGCTGGGTATGATAGAAAGGTGTCAGAACATTCAGTGCATCGCAGCTTGCTGAGTATGGGGCTGCGCAGCCACAGACCGGTCAGAGTGACACCCGTCCACCACCAAAAGCACCTACAATGGGCACCAGATGGGCATCAGAACTGGACCATGGAGCAATGGAAAAAGGTGGCCCAGTCTGATGAATCACATTTTCTTTTACATCATGTTAACGGCCAGGTGCGTGTGCCTGGGGAAGAGATGGCACCAGGATGAACTATGGAAGAACGCAAACCGGTGGAGGAAGTGTGATGCCCAGGGCAATGTTCTGCTGGGAAACCTTGGGTCCTGGAATTCATGTGGATGTTACTTTGACACATATCACCTACTTAAACATTGTTGCAGACCAAGTTGCAGACCCCCTTCATGGCAATGGTATTCCCTAATGGCAGTGGCCTATTTCAGCAGGATATTGTGCCCTGCCACACTGAACAAAAATTGTTTAGGAATGGTTTGAGGAACATGACAAAGAGCTCAAGGTGTTGATTTGGCCTCCAAATTCCCCAGATCTCAACCTGATTGAGCATCTATGGGATGTGCTGGACAAATAAGTCCGATCCATGGAGGCCCCACCTCACAACTTACAGGACTTAAAGGATCTACTGCTAACGTCTTGTTGCCAGATATCACAGCACAGCTTCAGAGGTCTTGTGGAGTCCTTGCCTCGACAGGTCAGAGCTGTTTTGGCAGCACAAGTGGAATCTACACAATATTAGACAGGTGGTTTTAATGTTATGCTGATCCCTGTGTGTGTGTGTATATATATATATATATATATATATATATATATATATATATATATATATATATATATACTTGTATTTCAAACCAACAGATAAATCTGGTTTTGTATATCTGCTAGGCAATCGTCATCTCTGAATACACAATGAATATGACCTTGGCCAACAAATAAGGAAGAAAGTCTCTTAAGGAAGAAAGAAAGTCTCTTAAGGAAGAAAGACTCTTAAGTCTAGATGTTGCAGATTATGTGTTCTCATTGAGGTTAATAAAAAGTAAGCATATAAAGATTGGATTGTCTACTGTATTAACTCATCTTATTCTCCTATTATTGCACTGTTGAAAGTTAGTGCTATACATCAAATAACACTAGCTTTAAAAATTACAGACATTATTTGGCTACATACAGCATGCTTAATAAACTGAACATTTCAGTGTAACAAAGACTGAAGTTCAGTTAGAAGACATAAAATGTCTCAAGTGTTCTTACTGGGGTTAATATGACATTTGCTTAGTTATATCATTTAATCAGGTATTTATTTGAATTGAGGGATTTCTAAATGAGCAACAGCCAGACAAAACCTTATAAAATAAAACAGTCCTTGAGCTTACAAAATAATACATCATTCATCATTATCCTGGTCAGGGTCATGGTAGATCCGAAGCCTATCCCAACAGCACTGGAATAAGCTTACACACTAGGGGAAATTTAGCATAGCCAATATGCCTATCATTTACTTATTTATTTTTTGGGGGGCAGTGGGAGGAAACCCACAACAACATGCAAAGCTCCACAAACAGTAACTCAAGCTCAGGATTGAACTGGGGACCCTGGAACTATTAGGTGGCAAACCTACCCACTGTGCTTCCCAAGATAGTAAATCTGTATTCAGCCAGATTTGAAGTAGCTATTGTTGAACAGTAATTGTAGCTTACACTTCTTTAGGATTTTCTTAGCTGGAATTTCAATACTTTGACGCTCCATATCTCATAACAGCTCTTCACCATGACAGACCCTTATAATAGACTAAGGTCACAAAAATATATGATTATTATATAAGATATTATAAGCCTCTTTCTAGACATACCCATTACTTTCAAGCTTGACACTGTCTTATTCTATTAGCAGATAATTTATAATCAAAAAGAAGCAAAATTATCTGTCAAAAGAATAAGACAGAATAAGAATAAGACAACAGAACAAGCTTGAAATGAGTAAAAATATCTAAAAATGCCTTAATATTCTTAGATTTGCCTTTATTCCAGATAGGTTCACTTACTAAGAGTGTATTCCTGGAGTGTAATCCAGTCCCAGTATATGTTTAATCTACCTTGAATACAATAACGCAAACCCATCATTTGTGGCCTATCTCACTAAGATCTAGTGCTATCGTAATGTACTTTAAAAAAAAAAGCAATTCAAAAAAATAAATACAGCTTTAGAAGCAAACGAGGGCGATGAATCAAAGTTATTTTTTACAAAGCAAAGCTGACATTTTGCCTGAACATCTACAGGGAAAAGATTTCACATTAGCTTAGCAGGTACACATGGCTTCTCAAGTACATGTAGCTTCAAACTGAGAAGCAAATCCTTCCCTCTTGGTGTTGGTAAACATCAGTCTTAGAGTTCACACCATGAATTCTGCTGAAAAAAGCAAACATTTAATTTCAAATTAAAGACCTGCCATATTTGAAATAAGAAAAGTATAAGTATAATAATAATCTTTTAACAGTGATATTATTAACTATATTATTATTCTTCATGATTGTGGATATACTAATATTGGTATATTATGCCTCATTATTTTCTGAAAGATTACTTCATGTATTAATTCATTATGAAAACATTCATATTTAAGTATAAATCTATATTATATACTGTATGTTTTACAGTGGACTTTACAGTAAATTGTTGTTAAAAAAAATCCCCTGATCATTCCAAATATATCTTCCAAGTTTGTGACATGAAATATTATAGTTTTCAATCCAGTGTAATTTTGTTTTCTAATTTGGTGTATATTAAAGTGTTGGCCTCTGGCTTACAGCTTTTGCACATTAATCCTTCCTGTGTTGAAAATAAATTTGAACTTATTAATGTAGTAACCTCCATTAATACATCTTGTCAGCTTAACCACATAAACTATTTTATATATGTAATTAGCTCACTGCTTTTGGTACAAATGTAATGATTCAGTAAACAGAAAAGAACTGCCAGGAAATTAAAATGTTATTGATTTTTTTTTCAGTGTTAATCAATTCTATGTTTATTTACTACATGGCTATTCATTGGCACCCCTTCTGTATATGTATACATGTATACTCATATTGGTAAGATTTTATATAGAGTGGTCTCACAGATTGCTAATTCACACCACAATTCCAAAGGGGTATGACTTGTTGACTGCTCTAGATTTTGTTGTGTAATTAATAATCTTTGCACAAGGACATGTGTCATGTCAATGCCAGAAGTTGCATCATACTATACAATCCGCAGAATGCTTCTAACCTGCTTGCAGCCTACAGAAATGGCCGCCACACCCAGCACCCATGAACCCTGTCACGTTGTCGGTCGCCATCATAGTAATCACACAAACCTGGACTTAATCAAACCACTCCTATATAAATTCACACAGGCCTACAGTTCTTTGTGAAGTGTCCGCTCAGTGTACTGTCATATACAGTGTATAAGTCTGACGTTACCAAGACGACAAGATCTCGTGTGTTTTTGATATACTGGTTATTGATCTGGTTTCTGGTTTCAAAAATCTCATGACTTGCCTGATTCAGTCCGTTCATACATCACCTGACTCTTGCCTGTTTTGTGACTATGACCTTGCCTTATGTTTTGGATTAGTTTGGATTTTAATAAAGCATTCTACCTGCTTCTGCCACCGTCTCTGCCGCCTGACCACAAGCCTCTGTGTCTAATTCATGAAATGGCTATGTCATCTAAATGACTGCTGATTTGAATGATGATTCAGCTTCAGCTGTGTGTAAACAAGCTCTCACCCACTAGTCCATTATTTACATATGCACACTGCATGCCCCAATTTACCCACACTGCCAGTCAAAAGCATCTGAACACCTTTTAGCATTTTTTGTTTAAATTACCTCATTTTAAATACTGTAAAATTTTAAAATCTAACCAAGCAATATGATATTAATAGATATTAAATCACTTTATTTTATTGGAACAGTCTAGCTCTTTTATTGCTCTAACCAGGCATAGCACATATTTATGTATTACAGTTAATACTAGAGCTGTCTATGAGTCTTTTATCTACAGGCATAACAGGTGTATCCTTTAATAAAGCACTCATTTAGAGTGATATTAGGATAGGAAAACGACCAGTTAAGCTTCTCAAAATGTAGCTTTCCTTATTTAATATGCTATTCTGTATCATTTTATTTGGTCTGTGGCAATAATAGTGATTGAACTTAAGAAACGCCAAGTATGAAACTTTTGTCAGGCAGTGTACATCTAATTTACACTACTTTATGCCGGTATGATGACAGTGAGCCATTAAACAAAATTCTATATAAAAACCCTACTATAAAGAGCATTAAACTTTAAATTAACTACGCAAAGTCAATATTTGGTGTCACAACCCTTTGCCTTTAAAAATGCTTCTGTAGGCACAGGTACACATTATCAGTAAGGAAATTGACTAGTAAGGTTTTTTTTTTTTTTTTTGCCATAGTTCTTCTGAGTTAGACTGTTACACTTGTTTCTGTTTTTGCAGGTAATCCCTGACCGCCTCCATTATATTATGCCTGAAATGTGGTCTGAAACGTGGTCTAAATAAATAAATAAATGTGGAAGTGTGCTCATTTTTATATAAAGACCAAAATCAAGTAGAAAACAAATTCATTTGTTCAAATTTTGTTCATTTTAGAACTTAGCTAATTTCATTTAGAGATTTAACTAAAGTCTGCTTTAATTCAAGTTTTATTTAGAAATATAGGTGAGCTTTCTTTTACACTAATGTGTCTGTTACTCAAATATACATTTACAAATTACATTTTGACACTAAACCCTGACTGTAATTACCTATATATATATATATATATATATATATATATATATGAATCACTTCTGTTCTTCTGTTACTCTAATTACTGTGAATATTGATGATATTATTATTGATTTTGACTATTTAACTGCAAAAGTGGGTTTGAGCTAATGGATATGGCAAAGATGAAAGTAATAAATAAGGAAACTAATAGAGGAATTTGTGTACACTTGTTTTAAGAGCAGATCTGAGCATATTAATAAAATATTAACATACATTAAAATAAAATAAAAATTATTAAGGCATGCTAATATATATCATACGTTCATGTCACACAATGCTCTCAGCAATATGTTTGTTAGATTTGTGCACACAAACACACACCTACACACCTACAACAGCTTAATTCCAACAAACCAAGTGGGAAGGATTAGACTAAATCCAAAACTGGATGCATTGTTAATCTATTATCTCATCTCCAAATCCTCTCTGGATCCCTTATTCAAACTCAGGTGAGAGATGCTCTGGACTGTATGCCAAAGTGGTAAATTAAAAGAGAAAAATATAAAGTTTGGATTTAGCTTAGATTGTCTCTATATTATACTACACCATGATCCAATTTCTTATTCTATTCCTGTAGTGGTTATGCATAAAAAAGCCCTTTTGAAGGATCTATGAAAGACATGGCATTTTTAAAGAAATGTATTGGCTACACTGTATATTTTTGCCACATATTTTATTCCTGCATTTTATAAGGTGATATGTTCTATGCAAACTTATATAAATACAGTGAGCTGTGAGCATGTTACAGTTGTATGGCAAAACACGGTTATTGAGCTTACTTCAGTTATGAAGGGCTAAATATCACTGATTTCTTAGATATTCTTTAATTAATTAATATATAGATGAAGGTAGATTTTAATGAAAAAAATGTCTTTATGAGTATTTAGACATTTGTTATGCAGCTAATTTAGGGATGTACCTCACAGGCTTCAACAGCTGAACCTCCCCGCACCACCACCAAACCCACCCATACTCATATAAATGACCAATTTTCTCCTAGAGATTTGAGTAGAAAATATAAATATTTTAAGATTGGTGCAATTTTCTGCTTCATGACCTTTCTGGGGTGACAACAACAGATGCCACAGGTTCAGGTTTAAGTTTACCTTTGCGCATACATGCTTCTACACACAGCTGGCCTGCACAGAGTGAACAAACTCAGATAGATTAGAGGAAGCACAGCCAGCCAGAAAAATACAAATCAAAATGTAGGCCAAATAAATCATTATGCATTTATCCTTTGAAATGTAAAGGACAAATTTCAAAGGACAAATGTGCTGTTGAATTCTCGCTTCTGACTGGTTAGGAGGTGTTTAATTTTCTATAACAGCAACTCTGACAGTAGTTCTGGCTGTAAGACAAATAAAAGGTTTATATTAATGTGCTCAATCAAATGAATTATTGTTTCTATAATAACAGATAAATCACAGAGACTAGTATGATGGATAATTTAAAGCTAATAATAAACATATTATAAATGTGTTGTTATATGAAGGCTGATCTGTGTGTGTGTGTGTGTGTGTGTGTATATATATATACTTTTTTTTCTGGCATAGTTCTTCTAGTCTGACTGTTGCACTTTTTTTTTTTTTTTTTTTTTTTTTTTGCAGATAATCCCTAACAGCCTCCATGCTGTTTTGTCTGAAAAGTGGTCTATTATGTTACTTATTTTACTAATTTTCAAACATTTTTTTCCTAGAATATTTCATTTTTATTGAAAACATAATAAGTTACTCACTCACTTACTCACTCAGGGTGGGATTTCAGTCTATCGCAGGGCACCATGCACACACACACACACAGACACACACAGACACACACAGACACACACACACACATTTACACCTAGGTGCAATGTATCGTAGCCAGTACAGCTACTGGCATGTTTTTGGGAGGAGGAAACCGGAGAACCAAAAGGAAATACACACAGACAAGGGAAGAATACGCAAAAGTCCACACAGGCAGTAATCCAAGCTCACGATCAAACAACATTACTTTTTTGTACAAGGATATGTAAATGGTTGAAAGCATGGTGCCTCGTTCATTAATAAACTTAAATGTGTAATTGTTGGAAAATTGCTGCAGTATAAGAGGAATAAAACACATCAGGACATGCTGGTATTGGAAAATAAACAACTTCTGAGTGGTAAGAGTATCAGACCTCATCACACCACAACACTGTTGATTATTTTCCTATAACAGCATGCCCTGTCATGTTTTATTCCTTACATGTCACATATAGGTAGGTACGTAAGTAGGTACTGTATTTATTAAATGTTTGTAAATAGCAATTGTTTTACATTATTATGTTTCCTAATTCTGATTACTGCATAAGAAAACCACATATGTCCATAGAGTTCTTAAAAAAATCATGCTTAAGTAGTGTCTTTTTAACTAAATTATTTAATATAAGACATTATACCATCTGTAATAATGCATACCAGTTTAATTATTAACCATCCCTAATATTTTCGTTTTAAGTACCATTGAGCTTTTTGTTTTTTGTTGAACACAAGCCTACATGTCTTGCAGCAATGACGCAGTGGACTCTGTAGCAAGATTTCCCAGCTTGAATGTTGGGGAAACTCCCTCCTGTTTACGTATCTTGGAGGTGGATGCAAAATTTGACAAGCTACAATGGTTATGGTGAATATTTGGGTGGGAGGGGAATGGGGGAAGAGGGGAGGATTGGGGTGCAGCAGTCACTAGATAATGGTATGTTTAGGGAAGCCAGATAGCTAGCTGGCTACTGCTAATAAGCAAGGACCTTGCTTTGTAAGTAAAGTCTTGCGATGGAGCGATTAGATTACTCAAGCAACAGAAAGATTAGCTGTTTCTTTTACCTCAATTCCTCTCCTTTTTGTTCCAGGCAGTAAGCTTCTCTGTCTTGTTTTGTACTATGGACAGAATCGCCATTTTCTTTAGCATCTTCTTTGTGGGAAGGCCAAAAACTGCATTTTCAAATCAATTTTATAATCCTCAAGTTTGAAGTGCTGGTTGCACACTCATAAATTTCCAATATTTCAGTGGTGCAGAGGCCGTTTTTTTTTTTTTTTTTTTTTTTTTTTTTTTTTGTAAACACACAGATTTCTAACCTGGTTAGAGAGAGATGTGATTGGCATAGCAAATGAGATACTTGGTTAAAATCTGACCAAGATATCTTTTGAAAATGTGATTTAGGATTTGGACTGATATTAGCTAATAATTTATCCATGTATTATTATGGATTTGCACTAAAAGACATGGAGTGATATTATGACTAAAGTAACACTTTCAAATTGTGTAGATCTAGAAGATTTTTATGGCTTGTCATCCTGTCAGTGGTTAAATGATGCTAAGCAGTGATCTAGCCTGCAATGCCCGGACATATATCTCATAGCAATTCTGAGCATTTATACTAGAGAGAAACTGAAGGCAATGGTCATCAACTCTCTTGATGTTTACAGCTTTGTTTTTGGGCATGTTACAATTTATTTTATGATTTAAACATTGGGGATGTTGTTACACTGAAAGGTGAGATGCTGCCCAAACAGAAGCTATAAACTCTTTTGTAAGCTAAACAAAGTTACATAGCAAAATGTAGAGTTACATAGTTTTGTTAAAGCAATATAAACTGAAATGAAAGACGGAGCAACTCAGACCAGAATTATCCCTGCAAACTACCTGTAAAATCAACCATCTCCTGTTGGCTCGAAAACGTGTCTCACTCAGAGGTCCGGATTGGTCACATGAGGTATTCTCAATTCTTGAATTACATATTCCCATATTGCACAGAAAAACAATATAAAATCATGAATTGTGCTAAAACGTGGACAGTAAGTGTTACGATCCCATTTAATAGAATACTACATATCATGACAAATATATATATTGAGAGAGCCTGGTGACTCCTTGACAGTATGTGTGTGTGTGTGTGTGTTTGAAAAAAATGTGCATATTAAATTGTAGTTTTATGCCAGAGTTATCCTTTAATCTAAATATTTTTTCTCACTGAGGTTCTAAAATTGCTTCATATTGTTGCACTTATTGGAAAATGAGCAAACCAGTCAATTGATGCACAAGAAATATTATAGATGTAAGACTAGATATTATATTATAGATTGCACTTCAAAAAAGTTTTTGAATACTTGGAGTTTCTTAGGTTTTATTACAGTTTAATTACTATTATTGTCACATTCATTCATTCACCTTTTTTTTTTTTTTAAATCCAAATCAAGGGTGTGATGGATCAAGAGCTTATCCTAGGAACACTGGACACAAGGCAGGAATGGGACAACAGTCCATCGCAGAACACATACGCACACACACACACAAACACACACACACAAATGTGAAACTCCACACAAACACTAATCTGAGCTCAGGGACCCTGGACATGTGAGGCGTCAATGCTATCCACTGTTTTTGCCATTTCTCATTATTGCCACAGACCAAACAAAATGATACAGAATAAAAATTAAATCAAGAGGACTAAACCTCTTTGTGGAGCTTATTAACTGGTCAATATCAGATCCTAATGGGACTCTAAATAAGTGCTTTATTAAAGGCAAGTGCAATTGGAGGGTAAATCTGTTAAGCCTGTAGATAAAAAAAACTGATAGACAGTCCTAGTATTAACAATAAAATATAAATACAGTTTAGATTCGATTTTCAGATTAGATTAGATTTTGATTGTTCCAAAAAAGTAATTATTACAATTTTTGATTCACTAAAATTTTAATAATATACATTTCTCAGTTTTCTTATATATATTAATTTGTTTTCAAAATCATTTCTTTTAGTGTATTTAAAATGAGGTTTTTTTTTTAACATTTAAACAAAAATGCTCAAATGTAGGATGTTTAAAATGTTTTAACTGGCAGTGCACAGTATACTGTATTATATAAGAAATGATTTATTGTTATAGTATTTCTATAAGCTGCAAGGAAGAAAATATACATAATGGTTAAATTAATTGTTTCTTTTTATTATTAATGCCCAACAGCAGTAGTTTAAAGCAGCACAATTCCACAGCTTAACAAACATTGTCACATTTTGATATTGCTAATAATAACAATAGTTATGCTGGATAGATGCTTTCTATTCCTATAAAACTGTATGTAATTGTTATAGAGACAGATATACCTAGCACACTGAAGGTTGAAAGCCTGAGATGGGCAGGGAATGGGATTGGTGGTGCTGCTTGTTCAGGGTTATACCAAATACATGGACACGTTTCAATACCTGCTTACTTTTCACCTACTATTCCACATCATTTTTTGTTGTCTTCTTACATGGTTGCTCTTGATTTTTAGCCTCCAAATATGTGCATTCTCTGCTATATCCCCTGCTCATGCGCCAGAGGCCTCTGTATGTCAGAAACAATCAGGCAGACTACAGTGTGAAGGCGTGGTGGCTTTGCATGGCCAACAGCGCTGACCTTCTTCACCAGCACCATCACTGAGTGAATGCCTCCACAGCAGCCATGCCAAGGAGCTGTCTCTCCACTGCTCTCTGACAGCTCACCTTTCCATGTTGAGCTCCTTCACACACTGTGCTTTTCTGCTCGACCTGTTCTGATTCCTCCACAGGAAAAGGGCCAAAGTGAGAAAGACACACAATTGAAACAGAAGACAAGCTTAAATGGAGTACTGCAGGACATTTTCCAGAGGTTTGTGTGTATCTGGTTGTGTTTCATTCAGATGGGCAGCTGGGTGTGGTAGCGTCTAGAAAGTTTTTGCTGAATTGGTACAAATCAAGTTAATTTAGCTATATAATTGGACTCCTATAACTAGTTTTACTAAATTTCCATTTCTATACACCAATCAAAATCTTTTGTAATGTTTAGTAGTGTTTAGTACTGATTAATGTTATAGCATTTGGTATTATATTTAGTATTTGTACTGTTTAATATTTAGCATCATGTTAGAATAATAGTAAAGATGCCAATAAAACCAACCCACCAACCAACCAACCAAACACACACACACACACACACGCACACACACACACGCATACACACACACATACACACACACACACACACACTCACACAATTAAAGGTTTACACATAGAATTAAAGGTTTGCACAGGACTGTTTTTTAAATCAGCAGTTTCCGAAGGGATTCTGTCCAGCCCTGTGCACTCCCACAATATTTGAACAGTTGCTTCTGTTTCCCCAAAATAAAAACAAAGAAGTAAATTAAACGTAAATGACCAGTTGTGATAGCATTTTGCACAATTAGCAATTTAGATTTCATGCTAAATGCTTTGCTGTTGCTTGAAAATGAATGATATAAATAACACCAATAAAATGGACTTTCCAAAAGCAAAACAAGACAGAATTTATAGCTATATATTGTGCCGAAATTTTACTGAACATTATTGGAAATATGTTGTCTCTCTTTGTCCTGCAAGCCTGTATGAAATGACCCACTTTCATGATTTTTTGTTAGGTTCAGCAGGTACTGTGAGATCCCAGTCCTGATGCATAGCTCTACTTAGAATTATGCTGTGCCCAAAACAAATCTTATTTTAGCTTGCTGATTATGTAGCCTTCATAATAATTTCACATACTCTTGGTATATTTTTTTGTATTTCAGATGATTTTTCAACAATTTTTATGACGTTCCCACAAATACTAATCACTTGGTTCTCTGGTTCAAACCATCTCTATCATGTTTAGGGCAAGGTCAATCTTTGGCAGATTCACTGTTTAGATTTGTCTTAGAAAAAAAATATATAATATGTCTTTAGATAAAAATGCATTCAGGATAATAATAATAAAAAAACATACATTTAAACCATATGAGTATTATACTATAGACATTGAACTGTAGACATAGCTGCATGACTTCCTCTTAGCAATAATTTCCTTTGAAATTGCAAAGATTTCTGTCAAAGAAACTGTCAATATGAATGCTAACTTTTGCAAAGAAGCATTTACACTTAACACACACACACACACACACACAAGCACCAAGCACTAACCCCTCTACAGACCTAGTTCTTATTTGCAGAAATCCTTTCATTTGATCCTTACACTTCTGCAGTCAGCCACATTTTTAAATTACCTGCTTTTCCACAGTACTTTGCTACATTTAAGAGATTTGCTCAAGGTAGTGTATGAGAATATGGAAATGGCAGAGGACACCCTCATAAGAAAGGTCAGTGATCAGTGTGATCTATCATCCTGTCCTGGATTCATATGCAGTGCACAGAACTGGAGGGGCTTCATTAAAGGAGAGAAATGGGTTACAGCGGGATTTCAGGCCCAGTGGCATACCACACGCTCCTTTTACTGACCCAGTCTCACAGCACAAAAATGTTCATGTACAAAACATGCTCAGTCTCACAGCAGTGCTTGATTCCTATACTGAATACTTGAATTTAATATGTTGGTAATACTTTATACCAGTCTGTCAATGGATTCTCAACAGCATGAAATGTTTATTAATGTCTCACAAACATGATATCTATTAAATGGATAAAATTTTTACCAGGACTTATCTACTTCAAATGTTCAAATTCGAAGATTTGGTTGATAGACTGGTTCATGATGTTCACAGTATAGAGATGTCTTCTTAACTGTTTGTAGAATGTCTAAAGTGGACTATGTACAGTAAATATTATTATTCTCATATAAGTGACTGGTAAATGCCCTAGAAAGCAACATATACAGTGTAATTACAGCACTATACTACACACGCAAAACATCACACTACTTTTTGATGTGCATGAATGGCATGTGGGCTTAATATCTGAAGCTACAGTATATTAATAGTATTTTTTCTATAGTAACAACTTACACAGGGACTTGTATGGCAGGTGCTCCATGTTAACATATGCATATGTAAATGCTGTTATGCTTTCTGTTAAGTTTTCTGTGAGGAGACATTCAAAAAGCTGTAACTTTACATTTTCTGACATAGGAAACTCTTCAGGATGGAGGGCTTTGCAATTTCTTGACAACACAACAAGTTGCATTTATTTTGTCTTTAAAATTTCAAGAGAGATAAAAAAAAGAGGCAGGTGAGGTACAGCTACTATAACATAAGTAATAAGAGGAATTAACCTGTTCTGTGGACAGTCCACAGTGGCAAAAATGTTTGATGTGTCATTCTTTAATTAATAAAAAAATTGTAATTATTGGCAAATTGCTGTGGTGTAAGAGGAATATAAAACTTCAGGAGGTGCTGTTATTGGAAAATAATCAACATTGGGGTGGTAATAGTAACTCCGCTTCACAGCAGGCTGCATCATCCTACCCCGCCATTGATTGTGTTCCTATAACTGCTTGTGCTGTTGTGTTTTATTCCATACATAGCCAAGTATACTATAGCAATATAATAACAAATTGCTTTTGTTAGTCTTCTTCCACTTACTCACATCTTACTCATTCAAGACAAGATAGGGATTTAAACAAACAAGAGAGATTATGTGGGACGTTATCATAAGAAAAGCTTTGACCACCAACCCCATCCCTAGCAGAGACCATAAACATTCATAATTCTTCATAGATTCTGCCTTGTACTAATTCTTTAAATATTCAACTGTAAGCCTGTATTGACAGGGGAACAACAATTAATTTTTGTTTTTTACTAGCAGGTTGATGATGCAAGTCACTGGAACAATTGGAATAAGAGTGCTCTAGCTAGGACTCTTTCCCTATTAACCTCCATGGCTTAAGTCTATAGTAAGCAATATTATTTACTGCTTTTGCTTTTTATCCCACCTCATTTGTCTTAGCAAGAGCACATTCACCTAGTGTTCCCTTCCATCTAGGCCAAACAAAGAAATGGCAAACTAATTTTTCATCCAAATGAGTTCAGGTTTGATTTCTGTGAAGGGGGAAAAAAAAAGTCTGACACAATGAAAAACTAATAAGGGTTAATGACATTGCTGAATAACCGTAAGAATGGAGCCATTCGATAACATGCGCCTCCAAAAACATGCCACCACTGAAGATACATTAGTGGTGTAATCAGCCTACACTGCTTCAGCTATTAAAAATGAATTAAGCCAAACAAAATTACACAGCATTGTCATGCAAATGTGGCAGGACTTATTGTTCCCAGAAGAAACACATGTTTAATCTAATTGAAGTAAGCTATGGCTTGTTGGTATGTTGTATTTGTGCTGAAAGAAGACCAAATGACTCATAAGGAGAGGCCAGGGAGGGTATGTTTCCCTTTTTAGCTATTATCATTCCCGTCAGCATGTATGGCTGGGCTGAAAGGCCCACAGCGTTCTTCAGAACAGTTTAGATGTGCTCTCAGGGGCTTCTTCATTTGCCAATCAATACATTCCAAACCTTGGCATGCTGGTAAACATATGCAATTACAAATGGTACAGACTTTCAAGTGTTTCAGAGGTTGTTCAATATATGAAGTAATTTTTCTTGAGAGCCAAAACATTGACATATTCCAATCTCCAGACAATGCATTTAGAAGACATTATCACAGCAACAATAGATCTGTAAAGTAATGAAGCATACTGAAGTAATGCAGATAGATTCTGCTAATAGCAAGTTCGGTAATATGAAGAACAGATGGCAATCCAAGATAGGTATAAGGTTTGTGAGTTAGTGATGAGAAAATTATTATTATTATTATTATTATTATTATTATTATTATTATATTTGTAGTCTAAGGAATGTGTAACGCATGCAACGTTTATGCACACAAGTATATCCAAAATCCTTCATGTATGATGTACAGCTTACTGACATATATGCAAGCTGAAATAAATCCCTGTTGTTATATGAATTTGACTACAACAGGCAGGTGATTTTATAGAAGCAGGGGGAAAGGAATCAAAACTAGAATAGATACATTTTAGAACCTCTATTTCACCCATTTCTACAAGTGGCAAAGTAAATAAAGATTTATAACAAATGTTAACAAATATTTTCTCTCGCTCAGTATGTCTCTGTTGTCTCTGCATGTATGTTTTGATGAACTGGTAAGGAGGACACTCCTTACCATCTTCTTCTTGTTCTTATGTTTTTTTTTAGATATGCATAAAGCTGATTTTATTACATTTAAAAGTTAGTATGTTATGATGTCTTAGTACTGGCAAGTACTTTTCATTATCTTGCATTACTGAATTTGTATGTTCTTATTTGGAGTCAGTTGGGGAAGGTGTTTTCTTCCAAAAATTGTTTATGCAATTTTTGCATTGCTGAAATCAATGACTTCTTTGGTCTTTGATTTCAGCAATGCAAAAATTACCCATTTTTTTTTATAATACTAAACTCTGTAAGGTTAAAAACAGAAAGCCAATTCTACCATTTGACTGAATTGTAGTCTATTTGTGTTGGAGTGAAATTGAAATGTTATATAGAAAATGCAAGGATACATAGATAAAGACAGGTCCATAAATATTTGGACAGTGACACAATTTTCATAATTTTGCCACTGTATACCACCAGCATGGATTTGAAATGAAGCAATCAAAAATATGTGATTGAACTGTAGACTTTCAGCTTTAATTCAAGGGGTTTAACAAAAATATCGCATTAAGCATGTAGGAATTACAGACATTTCTTGCAGAGTCCCTATTTTCACAGGCTAAAAAGTAATTGGACAAACCAACATAATCATAAATATTAGGATTATTTTTAAGGCTTGGATGCAAATCCTTTGCAATCTATGACTGCCTGAAGCCTGGAACCCATAGACATCACCAAATGCTGAGCTTTCACCCTTAAGATGTGTTGTCAGGCCTTTACTGAAGCCGCCTTCAGTTGCTGCTTGTTTGTGGGTCTTTCTGCCTTCAGTTTTGTCTTCAGCAAGTGAAAAGCATGCTTTATTGGGTAGAGGTCAGATGACTGACTTGGCCATTTAAGAACATTCCATGCTGTAAAAAAGCTCTTGGGTTGCTTTTGTTGCATGTTTGGGGTCATTATCCATCTGTACTGTGAAGTTTTGAAGCATCTGAAGAATCTGAGCAGAAGGTATAGTTCTATACAGTTCAGAATTCATCTTGCTACTTTTATTAGCAGTCACATCATCAATAAACATCAGTGACCCAGTTCCATTGGCAGCCATACATGCCCATGCCACAACACTGCTTCCAATGATGTGGTATGCTTTGGATCATGAGCTCTTCCTTTCCTTCTCCATAGTTTTCTCTTCCCATCATTCTGGTACAAGTCATCTTTCATCAGAACAGGTCAAGTTTTTTTTTTTTTTTTGAGTTTTTTTTTTTTTTTTTTTAGCAAAGTATAATCTGGCATTTCTGTTCTTGAGTGTTACCAGTGGTTTGCATCTTGAGGTAAACCATCTGTATTTACATTCATAAAGGCATCTCTTGATTGTAGACTTTGACAATGATACGCCCACCTCCTCCAGAGTGTTCTTGACTTGGCTAGATGTTGTGAAGGAGTTTTTCTTCACCCAGGAAAGAATTCTGCATTCATCCACTTTAGTTGTCTTCTATGACCTTCCAGGCAGACAGGGTAATCATAGGCATATCCGTAATCATATGTGATAACACAGGCAGGGGCTGGTAACATGGGCATGAGCCAACATGGAAGTGAAACTGGAAACAAAGAACAGGGATCACAGGAAACTAAGGCCCAGAAACACACACTAAATTCATGATTTTTGACTGACTCCAGACTGTAGCCTGCCTTGCTCCAATATTCACACCCAACAGTCCACTCGAATAGGTAGATTTAATTACATAATTATGCCTGGATTCTATTTGTTTATTGAAAAAGTATTTTAGTCAGCAGTTTTATGCAGCAGAGATGCATATATAGTGTGACTCATCATGATCTAAGGCAGAGAGTGCAACTATAATTTCTTATAGATTTTCCCTAGCAGTGCACTGCAATGCACCTTTCCTTTTCCTCTCCTCAAGCCATTATAGTTGCCCAAGATCTTTAAGCCCCTGAAATGAGATTGCATTTTAGCAAGGTCTAACTGGCACGGCAGAGTATCACAAGATATCAATTACACATTCAGTCCAATCTGGGGGTTGGTTCTCCTATTATTTTTACCTTTGTTAACAGCCAGGTGTCAAGATTTCAGAATGACAAAACATGCACTGTGCCTGGCCTGAAACCACTAAAGTGTATTTAAGGTATCACTATGCCATTATCTTACCATTCTTGATGCATAATTGGGAGTTTCATTGCAATGTATGTGGGTGGAGAAGTGCATAGTGGATGTAGGAATGTAGTTTTGTTTGAGCTAAGAGACCAGCTATTTCCTGGATCAGGTTTTATCTGACTGACTGTTATTATTTGTAAATGTCAATGGTAATTTTTACTATAAATATAAAAATAAGGTTTGATGTTTCACAAGACTTCTGACTACTGCTTTTTTTTTTTACCAAGAATATATAACCTCTGGTTACAAATATTCGTAAACATGGTATTGGCTTCCACTGCTATGCTGACACACGGCTGTATGTTTCAGCCAAACATAGATAACTAGATAACAGATAGCGTCTTAATAAGGTTGAGAAAAGTGTAAAGGACATTAAACACTGGATATTGAGTAACCACCTCCTACTTAATTCCAACAAGACAGAAATACTTCTACTAATGCCAAAGACAGCAAGAAGCAAGCTTTCTGACTATGTAGTGATTCTTGATACTCATTTAGTTACATCATGTGCAGCAGGGAAAGACCCTGGTGTGATTATTGACTCTTCATTGTCTCTCATTTGAAGCTCATGTAGATAATATTACTAGGATAGCCTTTTTTCATATCAGAAATATTTCGAAGCTAAGAAATATAATTTGTTACATAATGAAGTACAACTTGTGCAACTATTACCTCTATGTTGGACTATTTTAACTATTGTGACTGGAATATTGCTGTCTGGATATTCCAGTAGGTGGATAAACAAGCTCCAGTCAGTCTCAATATGCAGTAGCCAGAATCCTTACTAGAACCAAAAGGTAGAAAATATTACATATTTGTTGGACACACTACATAGGCTCTCATTTAAAATTCTGCATTGATTATAAAATTCTATTAATGACCTATAAAGCAGTGAACCCACAGTACCTGAGCAAACTTTTGGTCTATTATTATCCGTCACATCTGCTTTGATCGAAAGGGGCAGGTAATTTATCAGTACCTAGAATAATGAAGACTACACAGGGGACATATGTTTTTATTTTATTTTATTTTTTTTTGCTACAAAGCCCCCCAACTATGGAACATCCTACCAATTAGTGTTCAGGACTCAGATACAGTCTCAGTCATTAACATCAGATTGAAAACCTATTTGTTCAGTCTGGTATTTTGTTAAATATCTCTGCTCTTACATAAAAGGTACAGATCTGGGGTTCATGGGCATAGAGAATTTATGGTATGCTTCAGGAGATGTTTTGAAAGCTGCCATGCCTGCTCTCATCTTCTGGACCTGCGCAATTCATACTGATACACTTCAAAATGACATCTTTATCTAGATCTAGTATTTCCTATTACAAGATTACAACAAACCAAATATAAGAGTACTAAAACCTAGGTCTAGACATTTTTTAATTAATTTCAACTTTGAAATTGCCTTGCTCTATTGGCAGATAATTTTGCTAATTTTAAGCATTTATTTCTATAAAGAAGCAACATTAGCTGCCAATTGAACAAGAAAATGTAAAGCTCGAAATGAGTAAAATAGGTTTAATAAATGTATATTTTGTTAATTGTAATCTTATAATAGGAAATACTAGAATCTGACTATATTCAAGATATTTTCATTTACTAAGATGTCAGTTTTTACAGTGTTTTTCTTCTGCTTAGAGGTTCTGCACTTGTGACTCACCTTCTGCTGTGGACATCTGCTGTGGATGGTACCACATAGATACTCTAAAGATTTGAAATTCCTAAAAACAGTTTATGCCCAAGACTCACCCTCGTTTCAGTGTCTAATGTGTACCTTCTAAGAACTGCTGCAGTAACATAAAGACTGTCTTGTGTTTATCCCAGGACTCCAGGATGCATATGACCATACTGAACACCCTTTCAACACACTTAGTACTGTTTGCTATTATAGTATATAGTTGTAGAATAATCCAACATTCTGGTGTCACCTAGTAGAGGTTTCTCTTTTAAGATTGGTTCCTCTTAAGGTTTCTTCCTCATGTCATCTTATAGAAAAAGCAAATATTTCAGTTTTCTTATATAACCAACAATAAGTCTAAGTAGAACACCAGCACTATGGACTTTCCTTATTCAGACAAAGAACAGTGCCTGGATCTGTTTATAAGTCATAGCAGGGTAACTTCTTCTACGAATATCACATTACACAGCAGCCTTGGTCCTAACATCCATCACCTGGCTCTTACACAGATGCTATGTTAGAATGCATGGTTTGGAAATAAATTGCTACTCGAGAAAATATTACCACACTTCAGATTATAGGCTGCATATTCAATTTAGAATATAAATGGCCTATTTATCGAGTGTTATCATAGCAGTTATACATACTCCTGAACCCACTTGATTAATTGCAACCCAAATATATTTGTAATGATTACCGTCCGTTTCACAGATGCTACAAAAGGCTCACTATTTGTTTTCCCTGTGTGCATGCACAAAGAATTTTGTAGGTACTTTACATGCTTGATGCAATCCTATGTATTTTTACTACACTCACCATATATATATATATATATATATATATATATATATAATTTTTCTATAATGTATTTTTTTCTATAAAGTTAACATGGACATGAACCCCAACACTGGACCCTTGAACCTATTAGTGTAATGAATTTGGAGACAGTTAGACACGGGTTTTATCTGTATTAATAATCCAAATCAGCAGGCAAAACAGACCGAAGTCAAGTCAAACTATTGGGCAAACACAGCAACTGGATCAAAAACATAGAGAAAGAAAAATAGTTAAAACCAGGAAGACAATCCGGAAGTAATCGCAACTGGAAAAGAATGATAAAACCTCACAAACTGAATAAAAAAACAAATATTAAAATACACTGAGTTGATTGAATGAAAACAGGAAACAGGTGTGTTAGAGTTCAGGTGAGTGTGAGAGTAGTAAAGTCTGGAGTGGAGTGGAATCAGGACGGAGAGCGATGGCTCCTGGATCGGTGGTGGAAACAGCTATGACAATTAGGATGAAGATGAGATATCTGAATTGGAAAAGACCGTTAAACCTGCCCCTAAACCTAACCTTAAGCTTAAAACTTTTTCATATAAATTTAATCTTCATGTTAATTTTTAAATATAAGTCTATACTGATTATTACAGTGATCCTTTTTTCGTGATATTTTTCCTGTACCAAGTTTGTTTCCATCACATAGCTGGGAATTGTCTCAAAAAGCCTTTCGCAGTATATTATTTAATATTCTCCATGAAAGAGTACAAAACAATACAAATTCTATTTGAAATTCCATTAGCTAATATATTCCATTTAATGAAAGATGACCAGGGGAGAATCATGTTTTTGTGGCTATTAATACTCTATCACTACAGATTGAGCGAGCATGTACTCATCACATTAAATCACATCCCTGAGCCCCTGAATGAGAGTTCCAAAATTAAACATTCTGTTTCAGATGGATAAAAATCTTGGACGAGTTTCATCATGTGCAGACAGGGAATTGAATAGGCAGAGGCAAATGCTTTTAAAATAAATCAAATGGGAACACTAGCTGGAATATCTGTATAGATGCTTTTAGAAAGAACTCGGATCTTTGAGACGCATAATTGTAATTTGAGTGTTTCCACTTAAAGCTCAGGCACCCATTAGAATGCATGGCATGCACCATTTGGTTCTCTGCATTGATCCTTTGACATTATCCAGATTGCTGTAAGTATGAAACACGAGGATATCTTTCCTACTGACTGAGTCACGTGCCAGTAAAGCCCTGAAGCACAATATTCTACAGAGATACTTCACTCTGTGATAAAAAAAAAATAAAAAATACTGCAATGCATTTTGGACATTCTGGTGAAAAACATAACAGTTTTACTATGAGTTAATGCACTTAATTTAGTAGAATGAGAGAAAGGATCTGTGTAATCAAAATATATATTTGTAAGTGGCACAATATTTTACATAATTAGATATGAATCTAAAGATAAATCTATTTAATCATGTTATTATAAAAAAGAAGAACAAATGTCATCTCTTTCATACATTATAATTATTCATGTTGCCATTTCAAGCTTGCTTTGGAACCAGTGCCATTTCAGGGGTGTTTCTTGATGCAAATCCAAGTGTTGGTGCCTAAATAAGAGGAGTTCAAAATAATAGATGGAAGGAGCTTTTCAGATAATCCCCATCCACACCTGTCAATCAAACAATGGAGTATTTAAATCACAGTGTTCAGCTCACTAATCTCTGAACTACACCAGTAAGAGTATCTGAAGTGTATTTATTGTCAGAAGCAGTAAACACAGCCTACGTAATTTCTATTCCCAGCATTTCCCTTGGCTGGAATCATCTCTTCATTTCAATTAATTTTTAACATGTAGATCTTTTCTTGTATTAGAAGGTGAAATAAGCAATCCATTACTTGGTAAGGTTTGAACAAGTTTAGCCAGGACTATGTTTATAATTTCGGAATTAAGGCTTCCAGCCTAACTACCATTTTGTAAATTAGTAAAGTTCACATGCTTCATTGCATTCAACAGAAAATACTCAGCGCCTAATGCTATCACTCCTGAATACCCTCATAAGTTCACCATGAAGGTACTCAATAACAAAAACAAAAAGACAATGAGCTGCCTATTTTTGGGTGTCTTAAATAGGTTGTTAAAATCTTGGAGTACTGCAGTATTCTCATTTCCTGTTTGCATAGCTTACAAGCAAATGTATATCCATTTGCCATGTTTTTCAGACTCATAAACATTGCTAAATATGGACATGGTTATTCCATAGTCTTGTTTTCATCACTAAAAGAATATCTCCCCTATAGTGTGATACTGTGATTCTCCAGTGTGCAGAACACCAGTGCACATTTGCACTAATTAGAAATATTGAACTCAATTCCTGATGGGAGTAATCGTTTGATTAAAAATATCACTGAACTGGTGATGTGAAAAGGGAAAAAGCTGCAGTATAGTGTGACCAATCAGTCACTGCCTGTTGAAAAAGTAGCTTGTTACTGATCAGTGTACATTATTTTGAAAATAGTTCAGCTACTGCCACACCATTAAGCTACTTGTAGCTAGCTACTCCCCAGCACTGATGTTTAACCATTGTCAGGCGGCAGAGACAATTGCAGAGGATGATCTTTATTAAAATCACTGACAATAATAAACAAATCCAAATCGTGAGACAAATCTCAAAACCACTAAACAGACAGAAGGTCAGGCAATGTTCAAACTGGATATCACAGAACATGACAAAGATCAATATTTGAAAGCAAATTAGGGTCAAAAACCAGAATTAGCAGACGTCAAATAAAGGTTTAGACCATCAGATGAGAATACGAACTGAACGAATACTTCTTAACGTGCTGGTGAAGTGAGTGTGCTTATATTGTATGTGTGTGTGTGTGTGTGAGATCAGAAATCGGGTGACTGTGAACGTGACACTGAATATGGGGCATGAATGTAGTAGTCCATAGTGTCCATGTTTGTAAGTGATAGTGAACTGTGGGAAATGGAGTCCGGTGCCAATTCCAGTGTTGACATGACAACCAAATACATTGGATATATACTGTTTTTAAAATTTTAAAGTACATATTCAAATTCCGAATATACTTTTGGGGCTTTCATTTCACCATACTTTATATGCGTGAAGATTGTTCAAATGTGCCGTAGTGATGAGGGAAATGCTTTAATTTGTTCGGTGGTTTCTTTCATTTCTAACAGAATGCCTCATTTTGGTACTCTCATTCAGAAGTGGATTTAGCTCAATTAAAACCTGCTCTTCTAAATGACAAGGGATTTTTAATGAGCACAAATACATGATTCAAACAAATTCCCTCAATTTCCTCTAACATTCAGTGCTTAACAGAATCTGTCAGAAAACAGCACACAGTACTTAGTGTCATTTTTGTCTCCCTCAATCACAGTGTTATTTTTTTCTCTCTCTACCTTATCTCTCTCTTATTGCAGTCTTAAGAGATTAGTGTCAATTTCTTATTGAAGCAAAAAAGTACTGGGTTCAACTATGTACACAATATAGTTTTTTTCAGACTGATCTTAACATATCTTCCTATCTCTCATTGATTTATCAGTGGTTTATCAGTTATAACAATGTGATAAAACAAGGAAGACTGTCTGCACTACATGATCTGAGAAGCAGATCCCTTTAACCAGGTATACATTTTTCCGAGTTTACCAGTTGCTAGGAGCCTAGTAATTACTTAATTGTTTTAGTTTAATTAAGCCAGGCCTCAAAGTCCAATAAACCATGCCTCATAATCATTAACTACTGCTGTTATTGTATAAAAATGTCAAGAGGAATGACCTTTAGGAAGCTGTTAGTTTATAAGCATTATATAATGATACATACCCTGATGTTGTTCATTTGTATTAATAATGCTACCAAATAACAGTACATTTAAGCCATGGGAACTGTAGGTTACATTTTTCTGTATGTACCAGGTTCAAATTTTGATTTACAGCCCATGTCACTGAAAGTTTTCAACAAGCCTATGGAAAAAAAAAAATAAATAAATTTAAAAAAAAATTATTATTATTAGCTATGAGCATTACATTTCATAAAGACCTGAACATGGCCACTTTCTAATTTAGCAAGTCTGAGATCAGCATAAAATTTTCAGCCAAGGGCAAAAGTTCAGTCAATGGATGTTTTCAGGATTTTGTCTCAAGACACATTTACTTAACCCACTCCATAAGCACAACAAATACATCTAATAATGCCTTTGCCATCGAACTGAAATTATTGCTAATGATATTTGCAGAAAATGTGTGAACATAAGAGAAGACTCTGGAGCCAATTTTTAAGATGACATATATACTTTGGCTTTAGGCTACGATCCAGAAATAGCCACTGCACCAGAGTAGACAAGTAACAGGAACTCTGATAAATGAGCTGACAAATGTTGTTTGTGTAAGATCATGACAGCAGTGTGAGTGCCTTATAATCCGCAGTGGCGAACAGGGAAAAACAGAGGCATCTAGCTGGACTGAGAGGTTCGCTGCCTGATGCTCTCTTTTGTGTCCAGAGGGACAAGCAGCAGCCCATGGGACATGCAATGCATTTTTATTTAGTTGGCACAGAGAGAAAGCAAAGGCATCTGCTAGCACTTCCTCAGTTAATCAGTACAAATCTTTTTCATCCAATGCACACTTTCACAGCATTCCTAATCACAATAAAAAATGTTTGAGTATTACTAATTCTATTTAGCATGAATCAATGAGCAAAGAAATAAAACTTTGCCCATTGGTAAATTTTATTCCAAACCCCTCCTATGTTGATTTTGCAATAGAAAACTTGGATTCTCTTACAACTTACACCTTATAAAACCAAGCCAAAAACCTTGGGCTGATTTTTGACTAAGAGCTAAAATATGAAAAGCAAATCAAAGCAGCTTATTTTAGTGCAGAAAAGTAACACATTAAACCATTATCTTCACATGACCTATAAATTTTATTAATTTGTTTATTTCCTTAAGTCCTTTAGAAATGAATGAACGAAATGAAATGAAAAATATAAAAATGAAAAATATGATAATAATAATAATAATAATAATAATAATAATAATAATACATGCATCTAAATAAATTAATGAATAAATGTATGTAGCCAAATAACATGTAAGGTCACAAACTGTCAAAACACTTTAAATGCACTGCTTTAAAATGCATTTTTTTCTATATTAATATTTTATGCTATTTTGAATTATATTAATTTTATGAGTGTGAGTTTGTGCTTAATTTCCTAAACTACTTGGGAGTCATGCAGCCAGCTGATCAAGTTTAGTTAGAAAATTTGTGATTCCTTCAATTTCCATGGAGAAAAGAAATTTTAAAATTTTATTCTAGTTATACTAAAGTTTGTCTGTTTAAAACAGTAGGGTTGCATGTTGGTAGACCTACTAAATGTTCAGTTTGAACGCAAATGAGTTTGCACATTTTGAACTCCTTATGGGGCGGCCCATGCGCATCATGTGGTCTCAGAGGGATTCATCATTCATTTCCAGCATGAAGTAGCATTGTTTTAAATACTTTTAAGTCCTGTATTAGCTCAGTTTGACATAAATTCTGTGTGTCTGACATGACATGTCTCTCCTGAAGGTTGTAGGTTATGAGAAGGGGTCAAAAGGGTATGACTGTGTCCATTTTGAATCTGCAGAGGCAGCAGATTTGGTGATGAAGAGGCTCAACGATCACAAAGTGTAAGCCACGTTTAATTTACTATGTTTTACCAGAATGGGTTCAAATGTCAGTTTTTTTTTTCTTTTGGGCTTAACTAATTCCATTTGGTGTTTATTGGAATACAAAGGTTCTGTTTGGTCAGACATGGACGACACAAAGACATGGACGACACAAAGACATCTTCAGCAAGTTCAGTATGGATCCCTAATAGAGACTGTTCTGAGTGTTCTACATATTCACATAAACATAATGAGTTATATACTTGAACATTAAATAAACACTATGAACAAAGCTTGTTAGAACATATTCTAGAGTTCAGACTGAGCTGCTCTGTGTGTGTGTGTGTGTGTGTGTGTGTGTGTTTGTGTGTTCCAGGTCCTGCACTGAATGTCCGTGTCATGACAGATGGGAACAGATTTTGGCTTTGTAAGATTTGAGAGGTACGATTACGCGCAAAGGTGAGTGTACACTGCAGCTGAACTAGTGAACTAGTGTACAACCTTGTGGAAAGTTTACAACCTTACTAGTGTACAACCTTGTGGAAAGGAAAACTCTGGGTTATGGTGTGTGTGTGTGTGTGTGTGTGCAGACTGTGGCTAAGATGAATAGAAAGGAGCTGAACAGCAAGCAGGTGAACGTGGGCTAAGCACAGACTAAAGTAGAGAGACAGACCTATTTACACAGGGATAAAAAAAAAAAGTTCAAAAGTCTTATAAAATTCTTAAGTTGTAGAGTACCATCAACAAAGCAGTCTCACACACACACAGAGACACACAGACACACACACACGGTGTGTAGACTAAAACTGCTCTGCATTTCTCTTTCTGCATTTCAACAACAATAAGAAGAGGAAGAAGAGAAATAAGAGAAAGAATAAATAATCGTTGCACCCATTTCAAATATTATAAAGTGGTCTGGGTCTCGATTAAATTCTAATTACAATTACAATAAAGAGAAAGTTTTAAATTGTAAAATTATTATCTTAAGTATTAACGTAACATAACATAGGTATTAAATCTTAAATATTAACTGAGAAGAATATTAATGATTAATTATGGTTTATTTAAATGTCCATGCCGGATATTTTCCTGAAGACCAAAAACATATTAATGCCACAGAGTCAAAACACCATTCTGTTAAGGAGAATAAGTTGTAAAGGGCTGAGTTAAATAAAGAACGAAAGTCCAGCTGTTGCTCTACTTCAGCCAGGCACAATCTCATTGGCATTGCTTGACTCATTTGCTGCCCATGATTGCTGAGGTTTTGTCAGGAAAAAGGGGAATATTCTTGAGAATATAATGAGAATAACTTCTCGAATAGACCATGAGCACCTTAGCACCTCCGAAATCTGAAATGATCTCAAATCTAAATGTACAAAATTTTGGATCATCAATATACTTAAATATTAGCATAAACTAGTTTGCTGGATAAATTAAATGAACAATTTTAAATGAAATAGCTCATTATTGTTTAGCTGTTGGAGGATTTTTTTTAAAAATAACACATCTTCCTAAGCCAGGGGTGTCCAAAGTCCAGCCCCACTTTCTGCATCACCTTCTGTTTTACAGGTACCACAAAGCATTGCGTTGAAAGCATTATGTATGTTTATGTATGATTTGTGTATACTGTATATGTAGGTCTGCATATGTGAAGAACAGCAAGCACACAATTTTTTTATATAAATATTGCACTTAGTGTTGACACCTCACATCTCCAAGGTCCCCAGTTCAATCCTATGCTTATGTGTCTGTGCTGAGTTTTGCATGTTCTCCTGATGTCCATATGGGTTTCCTCCAGGTTCTCCACAGGACAGGGATGGAGAAAAGACTCATTAGCAAAACAAAATGCACATGTTCAGACACAAGCACATGACAAACAAAACCATGTGACATTAACTTCAAATTAAAACACGAGAACAGCATCTTTTAGTGCTTTGAACCGTGCCACATGCAGAGACTGGTAATTCATAACAGTCAGGTCTTTCTCTTAATAGACTGAAACAATTTATCATCTAGCACTTTGAAGCAAACACATTTAGCGTTTAAGCAAATCCAATTTTACCAGTTCCAAAGTTTCTTACAAACTCATGGATGGCCTCCAGTTGTGTGTTTTCAGACACTTGTGAACTTTGGATAATTAATACACAGGGTCATTTAGTGCACTCTCTTCACAAAACATTGCTGTTCAGGAAGGTTTACAGTCAGTTGGTTTATACTTACTAATTAATCAGTAATAGGATTAAGTAAATCCTAGCCTCTGTATGTTGGTGAATAATCAATAAATATAGTTCCTCTACCATTTGAATCACCCACAGGGCATGCAAGGGGGTTTACCCATTTGTATAATCTAAGCTATTTAAGACAGAACATCCACCATATGTTCATGGACCTATGTGGGTATGTGTGTATGAATGTGTGTGTATGTGTGCAAGATTTTTTTTTTTTCCTGTGGCACTTTGATCTCTGGGGGTATTTACCAGCACAGCAAGAAGTCATTCAGAGCAATAAATGAAATAAAGAGCATGATCATCAGACTCTTCCCAGGGTTTGACATCAATTAGAATTATTTACACAGAGAACAGCCGAAACCCATCAAAGCCATCCGTATTAAAGTGCTAGTAAAGCACAGCACTGGGTGATCATGAAAGATGAGGAAACTGTCTGCAATGTCAGACCTTTGTTTTGTTCTCAATTTCCACCCTCTCTCCAGCAATCAGACCCAAAGTGCTCACTGCCTTATTTTTGCTAAATGCCCCACTTTCATCTGTTTTGTCAGCTATCACATTTGAACAGTTCAACTCTGGGAGTTCTCACTTTGTATTGTAGTCCTAGATAATCCAAAATCCCATGATCAAAGACGCATCTCATTTATCACTGATGTAGATAATTTTCACAGCTCTGACAAGCCATGGGATTTCAAGTTGGCCATCAGAAGAAAATGAATGGAGTGAATATTTCAGCATATATATGAGATTATATGGAGGGCTAAACTCTAATATCTATCAATTGCTCAACAATGAAACGATTAGGGTTGAGCAAGGCATTATCACACACACACACACACACACACACACACACCCTTAAGGCAGATTATTTCTAATTTTAAGTGTTTCATATTTCATCTGAATAACAAACATGGTACACAGTTGCACCCTTTTTGTTCAAATAAAAAACACAAAACTTACAGTCACAGTTCTGTCATCTGTCCTTTTGTGTAATTTGTACTTTAACTGGACAATGTGTGCTTAGCACGTTTACTTTTAGGTTTTCATCCAAAGGCAATTTGGGAGAAAAAAGGACCATATGGTCTGGGGTGAGTATTTCAGAAACTATTGATCTCCTGGGATTTGCATGCATAATAGTCTCTAGAGTTTACACATAATCATGTGAAAAACTTAAAAACATCCTTTTTGATGAGAGTGTTCAGAGAAGAATGGCCAGACTGGTTCAAGCTGACAGGAAGGCTATGGTAACTCAAAGAACCACTCTTTATAAACATGGAATGACACTGAGATCACATTTTTCAATATTCTGATGTATGAACATTAACTGAAGCTCTTGACCTGTGTCTGCATGGTTTTGTGCACAGTGCTGCTGTCACATGATTAGCTGATTGGATAATTGCGTGAATGTGCAGTTGTACAGGTATTCCTATTAGTGTCCAGTGAGTTTAGATAAAGTGAACATGGATGTATATGGAATGAACATTGATACACTGTATATCTTAAATAAAAATATTGAAATTCACCATTCTATGAACGCTGACTTTTATAAAATTAATCTTTGATTTATATGTAATGAATAAGACATTTAATACATTAAATGTCTGTGTTTGGTCAGGACCCTGGACCCCAGGACCCAAACCGAGTACAACTTTGGACTCCTATATATTACTCATTTGTATGACATGTCAAACAAGAAAAATATAATGAACTTTAATATTCATGGAATATTTTTTTGCTGTTGTTCTTTTCTATTTAGAAGAACAAGACTTGTTTTTCTGTGGTGATGTGAGGATAAAAGCTGACCATATATTTGTTTCCTCAAAAATGCTCAAAATATTTCTTTAATTCCCAAGTTTCTGTGGTATCTTTCACAACATTCCATAATATTATAAAAATTAACTTTACATCTACCAATATTATTCTAGTTACATACAATAATATATATATATATATACACACACGCATATACATATATATATATATATATATATATATATATATATATATATATATATATGTGTGTGTGTGTGTGTGTGTGTGTGTGGTGTTTGTGTGTATATATACGCTACCGATCAAAAGTTTTTCCAGTTTTTATTGAAATTTAAGGTAAGCAGTAAACTGCCAGAGGTGAAAAACCCTTAGTTTACCAAAAACTAGATTTCAGAGTTATACAAAAAGGCCTTTTTCAGGGAAGAAGTAATGGGTTAGGAACTTAGAGCTGTTCTGATGCAATGGGAATAAATGAAACCTTGAAAGTTGATGCTAAAAATTCCTACAGGTGTTCCAACTTTTGTTGATTACTTACAAACCCTTTGTCTGCATAAGAGCAGTGCTGGAACAGACTGTGTTACTGCACCCTCTTAAGCAATAATTGGACAGTATTGTACTGCAGGAAGTAGTATATTGCTCTCATAATGGCAAGAAAAAGGCAATTAACAAAGGAAGACAGACAGACCATTATAACCCTTAAAAGTACAGGTCTTTCCTTTAAAGAAATTGCAAAAAAAAAAAGCCAAGGTGTCAGTGAGTACAGTTTCCTACACTATCAAAAGGCACTTGGAAACTGGAAGAAAACTCTGACAGGAAGAGGTCTGGCAGACCCAAAGCCACAACAGAATCAGAAGACAAGTTTCTGACAGTCAACAGCTTGCGTGATAGGCGGCTCACAGGACAACATCTTCAAGCACAGCTTAACACTGGTCGAAGTAAGCAAGTCTCAGTTTCAACTGTGAAGAGAAGACTTCGAGCTGCAGGTTTGACAGGTCGAGTGGCAGTAAGAATGCCACTGCTAAGATGGCAAAAGAAGAAAAAGAGGATTGCCTGGGCCATGGAGCACAGCCAGTGGACTACTGAAGACTGGAAGAAGGTCTTATGGACCGATGATTCCAAACTTGAAATTTTTGGTTCATCACGCAGGGTTTTTGTATGCCGTCGAGTAGGCGAAAGGATGGTTCCTCAGTGTGTGACACCAGCTACCAAACATGGAGGAGGAAGCGTGATGGTCTGGGGCTCTTTTGCTGGATCCAGAGTCGGCGACTTGCACAGAGTGAGTGGCACCCTGAACCGAAGCTACTACCATGGCATTTTGCAGTGCGATGCAATACCCTCTGGTATATGCTTAGTTGGTCAGGGGTTCATTCTTCAGCAAGAAAACATACCTGCAGGATGTGTCAGAACTACCTTAGAAGAAAAGAACAAGAAGGTAGGCTTCAAATCATGGAATGGCCAGCACATTCTCCAGACTTAAACCCCATCGAGCTGGTTTGGGAAGAACTGGACAGAAGGGTGAAAGCAAAGCAACCTACAAGTGCAACACATTTGCGGAAACTTCTGCAACATTGTTGGGAAGAACTTTCCAAATAATATTTGATTTCCGTTGTAGAAAGAATGCCATAAGTGTGTTCGGCTGTTATATCTGCAAAAGGTGGCTACTTTAATGAGTCAAAAATTTAGCTTAAATTTTGTTTAATAAGTTGATGTAAACAAAATGATTCCATGATTTCTTTTTTAAGTCCAATCATTTATTTGTTCTATGTTTTAATTTCAGAGTACATTGAGACATTAAACTATTTAAAAATTTACTAAGTAAATTTCAATAAAAACTGGAAAAATGGAGGTATTCTAAAACGTTTGACCGGCAGTGTATATATAATATTTATATACATTCCTGATCATTTCTTAAGTAAAAATTCACATGGGGAATTCTATGTAATATTACAGACTGAATAGGGTGGTCTGAATAACATTAGAGTGTGAATAATATTATGGTCTGAATTAGGGCTTCCTGAATAATATTAGAGACTAAATCACAGCGTTTCCTGAATAATGCTATGCATTAGGGTTTGAAACACACTGCACTCTGTGTGAGGTGAAAATTGCAGTTTAAAAGCCACAGTGAAGTGAATTGACTAACAGGAAATACAAATTCAATAATGAAGAGATAAATGTCTTAATGCCTAAAGTTGTTGAAGAAGACTTGTGTCAGAACAAGTAAACAGTGTAGAGGACTTTAATGCAGCTGATATTCCATTAGACGCCTAATTGTTTTTATCCTAATGAAAAGGGCTGCTGTGTACAGAATAAACTACTTTGTATAACAAGTGTGCAATTAAACTGTATTCCATTTTTCTTGTGGTTCCTACTGTGGATCCTATAACTTTTAGAACATTGGCAGATCCTGTTTACTGTGTTAAAGTTCCTTGCTAGATGTAAGAAAATTCATATACAGTGTGTGTGCAGGATATGCAGACAGGAAAAAATTTAAAGGACAAAAACAATTAAAACGTGTCTTCGTAATATGTTGGGCCACCACAAGGCAGACACCTTCAGCATCAAAAAAAAATAAAATAAAAAAAAAAAAATATATATATATATATATATATATATATATATATATATATATATATATATATATATATATATATATATATATATATATATATATAAAATAAATAAATAAATTAAAAAAAAAACAATCATTTTCAAATCATTTTCTTATTCATTCTTTTAATTTCTTACCCACACGTATATGCTATGACCAGGGTTTCAGGACAGGCAGTATTAAAACATCAACCCACATTAGCAGTTCAAAAGTTGCCCAGTGCAGTTGAGGGAATTCCGTGGCACTAATTTACACCTGGTTTTCAAAGACAGACAAAATGATGCACAAAACTGGGATTAAATTTTAGTGCATTGAATTGAATTTTTAATCAACCACACTTTATATGTCTGTACTTTTTTTGCAATCCTCTCTCAAATACATATGAAATGCACTCTGCATGTTTACAAATTCGTGGCACATAAACTAGGCTGGTACACCAGTTTCGTACATAATATGCAAGGTTTTTCATGCAGAATGCAGACTCCTGAAAATTCAACCTACATTTGTTGGCAAACAGCTTTGTGTATCAGGCTCTTCAGGTCTAGCTCACATAGGGATGTCTGACTAATGAGTCACATACAGTAGTTCTCTGAATAATATTAGGATGTAAACCTTGTAGGGTTCTCTGAATAGCATTAGGGGTGAATCACATAGCATTCTCTGAATGATGTACACTATATGGCCAAATGTTTATAGACACCTGACCGTCACAACCACGTGCTTGCTGAACGTCCCATTCCAGATTTACTCCCCCTCTTTGCTGCTATAATAACCTCCACTCTTCTGGGAAGGTTTTCAAACTAGATTTTGGAGCGTGGCTATGGGGATGTATGCCTAGGAGTTCCATGTTCCAGTTCACTGCAAAGGTGTTCAGTGGGGTGGAGGTCAGGGCTCTGTGCAGTACACTTGAGTTCTTCCACTCCAACCTTCACAAACCATGTCTTTGTGGAGCTCGCTTTGTGCACAGGAGTACTGTCACGCTGGAAAAAGTTTGGGCCTCTTAGTTCCAGTGAAGGGAAATTGTAATGTTACAGCATACAATGATGTTCTAGACAGTTGTGTGCTTTCAACTTTGTGGCAACAGTTTGGGGAAGAACCACATATGGGTGTATTATTATTATTATTATTATTATTATTATTATTATTAACATTGATTTTAAAGTCAATGTTATTGGAAACAGTACACATAAAGAAGAAGGACAAGGCTGATAATAATATATAAAGAAATGTCATCAGCTCACAGTGATAACCACAGCATTAAAGAACCAGTTCCCTTACAGAGCACCAATAATATCACTCCCAGTGAGCTGGATATTCTAATATCGCAGCTCATTCACTGTGTCCTTATGCAAAACACCTCAGGTGTGTAATGAAAAGCTAACACAGGAAAAAGGCTCCTCTTGTTTGATTTAATTTTATGTATTATATAAATACCATTTTAGGTATAGGGCTTTAGTATGTGCATGTAAGTGCAAGCATGGGTTTGGTTTTTGCCAGCTATTCGTGGTCTTCAGGCAGCCTTGGGAACTGTGTGTAATTGAAATGTCACTGGTGGCAGAGTGGAGCTGGACTAGGGAGCAGGCTTTAGGCATGCCTGAACGACTGGAAGACAGATGAGCAACGGCCTGTGTTTCATATATGGCATCCGGCAGGCCAGACCTCGTCGCCACATCCCACTCCCATACACAGACTGACAAAGATTAATGACAGATCATGATGAGGAAAAATGTAAAATAAATGGTTGGTTAAATAAAAGATTTAAAGGACACCCACTATACTCATATGCAGGGCTTTTTCTGCTCTGGATGCAGCTTGATCAAAAAGAAAAGTTGGATGCTTGATTTCTGTTTTGTACATCTGTCACTCAGACGTTATGTGACAATGGAAAGCAGAACCCCTGCACTAAACAGCCTGCTCTTCAGGAGAAAAGAAACCAAACCAGATCTGAAAACAAACCTTCGTTTGCATTTCTATTTACTGAGAAACCTCATTTTGTGTTGTAATGAAACCATTGCTGGTTGAATGCCACTTTATTTATTCAGTGAACTTTTCCTAAATAATTTGTGTGATGTTTAATGATGTGTGGATATCTTACTTTAAATGCATTAGATGAAGCCATCATAGAAAAGAAGACATTGACCTCAGTAGATTCATAAATACTCTGATTAAAAGCACAGTTAAGCACATTGAGAAAGAGATAGAGTGAGAGAGAGGTGAGAAGAAAAAGGGCACTTGGTTCAGTGAGGCCTGAAAGAGCAGCAGTAACAGCAGACTGGCTGCTCGTCTAGCATGGCTCAGTCATGTTAACTGAACCATTTATCTCCTATAATTGGATGATTTAGCTTTACTATAAAAGGACCAGGCAGCATTATAAAATTATATCATACACATCCATAATTCACATTTCTGCAAGAGCAATGATGAGAGCTAAGAAACACATGCATATATTTGTTCATGCCTTTAAATTACGTTATCTCATATGATTAATCTTGAACCTATATGCATGTCTATCATCAGCTTTAGAATACTGAAATACCATGAAATGCATTGATTAAACATGAGAGGAATGCCATCAGTGTTTCTATGCGCAAAAAATAAGATCTTTTTTAGCCGTATGACTCAAACATCCTAGTTGGTGCCACCATAATGGAGGGAGATTTATGACAGCAATCATTTCCAATTACATAGTCTCACCCCTAACATTACGGCAAACTATTAAAAAAGCCACAAAATATACGCATATCCTTTAACATGCCCTTCAAATAGCCATTACAGAACCAAATTAAAAGGAAGTTAACTTTTATGGACACCGTAATTTAGCACAAGACACCTTATGTTTCCATTAAACAGAGTTGATCAAAGTTGAACGGGTAACTACTGCCTAAACTTTACTTGTATTTTCCACCATCTTACATGCTCACAGGTCAAGGCAAGTGTGGGGAAAAGTACTTTAATGATTAATGACTTTTTAATGATTGCATAAATTGTTCTGTAATTAAATCTACATCAGGTGCAAAAGTATCAGGGAAAAAAAACTATATTGTACAATTTATTAAATAAATAAATAAATAAATAAATAAATATGCACATACATACACACATACATCTGAGAGGATCCAAATACTGCTCAGACGATACAAAGGGGTACATATTTAGAAATGGAAATACTTTTGAAATTATATAATATTGTTTTGCTGCAGCACAAGTGTATGAGACAATTTTGGTTGCGTTGACAGTCTTGCCAATAGAAGCAAAATACAAAATACACTCACACTACATTTACATTTTGGTTTAAAAAAGGAGAACAATGAAAACTAGCCACTTTACCAGCCGTTTCATGGTGTTTCTCTTATATTACAACTGTTATTAGCTGGTGCTGAATCTCTTAATGAACTAGCTAGCTAGCTATGTTCAAAATGCTTCACTATTCACCTATATCATTTATCTTTATAAAACTGTTTTAGATGACTAGATAGCTACTAAGGGTGTAATGATATGGTGTATCATTTGATATGAAACTCTATATCTGGGGATCAAACAATATATTAAAGAGACTGCATAATAATGTATGTTATTCATCATAAAGTACATCATAATGTGCCTTGTCTTTTGGTGGAACTATGAAGCAATGCACATGGAGGTGCCCTCACACACACACACACACACACACACACACACACAGGTTGATTCAATGATCTGCTACATTAAAAGATGAGAGAAATGTTTTTCATACTGTAAATCCTGGCTTGGAAAATACCACATATGTGATCCCACTTGCATTTACTTAAAGCATTACTGCTGCCTAAGGTGCTACAATATGTTGCAGTGTGTGAGAGGGGAATGAAGAGGGGGTTCTGTGTTCGACTGCTTTTCCCTACAGATGATAACCAGATGGTATTCTGAAAGCAAATCTAAAAAGGTAAATTAATAGAGAGACTGAATCCTTTTTACTAAGTGATTATACATGTATGTCATTTTGAATTTCAAACATTCAGTCATACACATACAGCATAGAATTAAGCTTTAGATCTAAAATCTATCATGGTTATCATGGAGTCGTGGTTTGCATTTTGCATAAACCATGATTCAATTTCAGTTCAAAATTTTATTTCAGATGATGTGATTCAAATTCAAATTTTTGCATCACATTTCTAATGGCATCCCCTTAAGAACAAATGAAGGCAAAATATGTATGTATATATATATATATGGAGTTAGAATTAACTTGATTTTAAAGTCTGTGAGATTTTTTTTTTAATTATTAATTAATTAATTAATTAATTAATTTATTTATTTACATTTTGGAAGGGGATAAGAAATCTAACACACCAAGTCTTTACTCATGTTGTGATAAAGCTACACAAGCTTGACCTGATTATGAGAAATGTATACATTTTGAACAGTGGTATCAACAAATAAAATCAAACTTAGTAACATGAAACAAGAACTCCATAGGATATTTCTGATACATTTTTTTTTCTGGATTTTGCTGTGATGTAAAAAATGAATTATGAGTCACATTAAAACATGTCAAAAGGCACTTCCCTAGTGGAAAAAAAAATATGCTAAGTATACTTGCAGCCAGACTAATTGTCAGTATACTTTAAGTGTATTAATGATTAGTTAACTTGAAGTGTACTATTTTGAAACAACTAATTTTGTGCTAAGTATATTTTAGTTGTAATTAAATTGTAGAAAAGCGTAACTTTAAGTGTATTTAAGTATACTTAGTACACTTTAAGTATATGCCTGTGTAAGATAATTGCATGCTTGATTAGACCCTTGTCAGGGTCATTACAATAAATAACATGTAACTTCAATAACAGACATCCGTATTTCAACCCAGTGGCATGACAACACCGGCCCTCGCGGTCAAAACACAGACCGGCCCCCCGGGAATCCTCCCGCTGCTCCCGATTAGCGACTTACCGTGCTCCTCATTACTGACCAACAATTGTTACTGTTGCCGTTGGCAGTACAACTTTTTGTCCGGTTGTTCACCGAGTTTCTGCCTCTTCTTTTCCCTGAAATCTCCGTCGTACCCTTTTCCAACATCGCAAGTTCTACAAACAATATTAAGTCGGATTAGCTAGTAGGCTAACTGTTAGCACTCTGTAAGCTTCAGCCACAGCACTGATAGCAAGCTAAGCAAAATAGCATCGGCTAATGCTAATTTAATTGCTCATTTCGCCCAAAATTCATCTGAAACATTTCAAAAACACATTCGATAAAAGGTTACTTTCCTGTAGAACACATTTTCTTGTGTTTGTATGGTGTGCTGTTGGTATAAAATTAGTCATGGATTGATGTTTATACATTGGACGTCTCTGTGACATTGTACAAATTTATTAAAATACTTAAATCACAATTACAAGAGTAGCCTTTTGTGCAGTGCATACACTTTATTTAAAAATGTTTTAAATGGGTTTTCAACGCATTTATCATATGTTTTATTACTTTCTGAAAGCAGTAATGAAGTGAATTGCAAGCATGAAGAAGTCTACTTAAAAATTACTCCAAAACTGAACTTAAAGTATACTACAACTTCAGGTTATTTAATAATGTACTTTGAAAATATACTTTCAATGCATTGTTACAATGGTCATTTTCAGCACACAGTTAAAAATAATACTAAAATATATTTACATAAAGTGCAAATAAATACACTTTTTAAAAAATAAACAAAACTTTCAATTCAAGTATATTTTTGTAAAATATATTTTTAGAAAATATACTACATTACAATTATTTTAAAGTGTGTTAAAGGTTGTATGGTAAAAATAGGTAAAAGCATGGTGGTGATACACTTTTTATATATTTTAAAGTTAGTACAATTTTTTGTTAGTATATTTGCAATGTACTATTGAAACAGGAAATATATTACAAATACAATAAAGTATACTTTTTTTTTCACTAGTGTTTGGATGAGGAAAAAAGTGAATTTGAAATTAAACAAGTCAGAAGGTAATGCTGTAAAATAAAACATTTCTTAATTTGGAGTACTATTGTGGTTTTGATACCAAAGAAACAAAAGCCAAACTGCTGGAAATCAGCATGTTGCCCAGTAGCAAATAATTGCCCAGTAAGAGATTGCCTGCTATGGTGCATTTAAAAGTGAACATTCTAATTACCTGTGTGTGGAATGCATTGTGTTTTTCTAACTTATTAATCATATGTGCAATAGGATGTGACACTAGTCTTCATCAGAATGTACTCAAAGTAATCAAGACTGTGAGTGCATATGGCAATTTGTATCAGGGCTTTCAGCTGCTTATGGAGGAAAAAACTGTCCCTGCTAGAGTTTGGCATTAAATTTCTTTGTCATTTTCATCTAGACATTAGAACCTTGGTAACTGAAAATACTCTGTAATTTTTGGGGTCTGTTGGCTGGCAGTACAGCTTTCAGGCATTCCAGTAATGTGAATTTCTGCAACAACAATGATTGCATTGCAGGCACTGAATAAAATGCTAAATCTTCATTATACCAGTGTTCCCTTTGAACTAAAATTTACTTTTCCATCTTTCATAGCAATCCTTCGTCAAAACTTTTATTTTAATAAAACACAACCTTCTCACAGCTTTACCAAATCCTATCAGAGACTATGCTGTCGAATTCATACCACAGCCTGGCTCTGCATATGCTATGCTGTGAGCTGGGAACATGATGCCATGCTGGTGTTTTGCTTTACATCCTATGCGAAGTGCCTGTGGCTGCTGGAGCAGCGCTAACGACTCACTTCACTCTCCACAGGGTTCTGTGATGATTCATTAATCTCAGCTTTTGTCTCTGTTTATAAATACAGCTCTGTGCTTGGCACTAATATAAGATCTGCAGAGACATGCATACCATCCAACATGATTGTTTATTTTTCCTGATGTGAGTCCATAACAGGATGACAGCATCGAGCAAGACATATTTGTGCAAATGACACATGCAAGACTGTCCTCAGTGAATAATAAGATGTTTTGTTCTGTGAAATGAGTAGCTTCTGCAGTACTCGAGATGAAATGATCTTATTTTCCTCTATATGCTTATATATATTGTTTTTGTAGAGGCAAAAACACTTATTTTGAGTTGAGAAGTGTGTAGGCTTAGCATATTTTAAAACTGATGGTTGGTAGGCAACATTTTTATGTAATATTCATTGTCCCCAGCTTACATGCTACACTTTCCCTCACTGTAAAATGTAATAATGTGATGGAGACTTTTTCTTTTCATTCCTTCATCATTTGCCTGGTCAGGATAACAGTGGACCTGGAGCCCATTCCAGGAACATTGGATGCAAGTTAGGAATTTACCCTGAATGGGATGCCAGTCCATTGCAGCGCACCATCCATACACATTCACACCTTTAAAAGTATCCTGGAGGTAACACAAAGAACCCAAAGGAAACCCATGGTGAAAAAGGGAGAACATGCCCTGAAATGCCACAAGGTCAAACTGCAGACCCTGGAACAGGGTTAGGCAAAATGTTTCTATGACAATTGTGTCTGACTTATTAGTGATCTCCATTTTTTTTGTTACACACACACACACACACGCACACACATATATATATATATATATATATATATATATATATATATATATATATATATATATATATATTCAGTTTACTTAGGTAGAGTTAATGCATGTGCCATGCCATACTGTCCACTGGAAAAGTGCTATGATGTATTTAATCCTATAAGGGTGATGCGGGACAATGAGACTACAACTAGACTAGCACTAGTACCCAACATCAAGTGGGTGCAATCTTCAGTAACTGCTTTATCCTGGTGGCAAGGGATCCAGAATCTGTCCTGGGAACACTGAGCATCTCTATCTATAATTTCTAAAAGTAAAGAGTAGGTCTCTAACTGGGAGAAAATATGTTAACAGTTACTGAATTTCATAAGATTTAGTTAAATCTTTGTGGCACCAACCCTTGAAGTCAGCCTTTACAACTGTGTCTAAGAAAGGGAAGGAAGTTCATAGACAAAGCCTTCACAAGTGATTATCTTAATGACCATAATCATAAGCTGTTTGAAAGCGTAGCTGGAGTGGAAAGACTCTTTTATAATGTGCACTCTCTCAAGTTATTTATTTTATTCAAGTCCTCAAAATGTATGTATGAAAACTATTTTTGTCTATAATAAGAAAAGAGTGGATAGAAATATATGTAGGCCATGCCTAACTTCATTATTCAATATGTTCATTAACTCATTCATTTATCTTGAGTTACAGCTTTATCTTGGTCAAGGTCATTGTTGGATCTGGAGCCCTTGCCAGGATAGCAAGGTATCATGTACACACACACATCCACACACTCATTCACACCTAGGGACAATTTAGAGCCAATCAACCTATTGGCATGTTTTGGGAAGTAGGAGGAAACCAGAGAACCCATGTAAACTTAAAAAAACAACAACATGTAAACACTGTGAGAACAAGCACAAAAACTTCACATAGACAGTAACCTGAGCTCAGGATCAAACCCTAAAGCTGTGTGGCAGCAACACAGTTATTTGAACTGCTGAGTCAATAAAAATGTCTACAAAAATTAAGTTTCATATAAAGCAGTGGAAATATTTCTTTTCACTGTGTAAATGTACCAACTGTCTTGTCAATCTCTCACTCACTTGCTCTTGTGGGTAGCAGCATGAGTGACACCTGACCTTGCTGGATTATTGAGAGAGGCTGAATTTGTGCTGTATTGTTTGATTTCACCAAGCAAACTGCTATCTGTGGCTTCCAGCACCTAGTGTGGAAAGGCATATTTACCACTGGGAGACTCCACTTCTAACCCTTATCAGATGTAGAGGACACCTGGGTAATACTGAACGAGCAGAAAAAAAAGGATGCCTTTTCATGGATGCATGGCCGCTCTGAAGTCAGCTGCAGAGGGACCTTGGAACTTGATTGATATCATTGCCTTAAGCATACAGAGAGGTGCTGGACTTTTAATATAGGAGCGAAAAGAAGTAGAGAACTGGAGACCTGGCTGATATAGCTTCATTCCTTCTGATGTTCAAATGGAATCAGGTAATATGTGACTGCATTTTGGACATTTTTGATGGCAAGGCTTAAGGTTTCAGGCCAGCTGATAAGGCAGCTTAATGCATTGAATTGTGTGTTTGTCCTGAAAATAAAGCAGTCCTAATATGATCAAAGACTTATTCATACCAAGGATGTACAGAGTGATATTAAGGTATACGAGAAGAATTTTTGCTGTAGAGATTGTAGCGATTGTCAGAAGAATTTTAACAAGTTTGTGAGAAATACAACACATTTAAAATTGGTGACAGATAGAACATTAACTAAGGTAAAATGTACAGAGTGCTGGGCAAGTAAACAAGAAGAAACAAATCAAAAATGGTCTCAAAGATTGAGGACACATCCATATTTCAGTCTTGCCACAAGTATTTGTGTTTTATGTTCATAAAATGAACTAGAAAATTGTTCATCCCCGTTTTTTTTTTTCTAAGTAAAAAAAAAAGCCTGGAACTTTCCATAAATAATATACAGTATAAATAATATAAAGGTGCATTTGTTATTGCATCATGTGTTTGAAGATCAAACATGATACTAAAAAATGTATTATGTTGCATATCCAGAGAAAACCAGTTGTCAACTTTTTTGATTGATACGAAGAAATGCCTCGGAAGGAAGAAAATACAGTTGTTGGGTTGTTTGCCAGGGAGCAAAGCATCATTTACATGCCCATGCAACAAGCTCAAAAGCATCTCCTGCTTTGTATTATCCAAACATTTCTGATCTAATAGTCATCACATTGCCATTAGGCAATGCCCAGTCAAGTGCTATATGCAAACCACAGACATGCAATACTAGTAGATTCAGTGTTAAGCTGAACTATAGCACATGCGTGTGTGTGTGTGTGTGTGTGTGTGTGTGTGTGTGTGGGTGTGATGTCCAACCTCATCTCAGAAGGAAAATTGGATTGTAATTAGTGCTGAACAAAAGTCTGGTATACATAATGAGTTGAGAGTGTTTTCACTGCCGAGGTTCTATATTCAGTTCAACCCATTTTCTTTATCATCTAAAACAGGGACCTTTAGACAAGAAAAGATCAGAAAGTCATGATCTATGGAGTGAAAACTCTCCAGTAGAGAGAAGAGCCTCTTATTTCTTTTCTAAAATTGAAATCAATTGCAATGGCAAAAGTACTTCAGAAAAATAGCTATTCCCCATGAGATGGCAATACATTTTATGTCTACTTTCAGTGCTTTGTAAAATATTATAATAGAACTTTTGTGTGCCTTTTATTTGCTATTAGATGATATTTTGCCACTGGGTATTAAACAAATTGTCATTTTGATGGCATTGCTTCACCTATAATATTAATTCCAATAATGGTGGAACTTGTCAATTTTGAAACTATATACAGTTTTGGTCAATATTATTGGCAGCCTTGTATTTCAGGTATATCATGTAGAGTATGTTCAGAAATAAAAGGAAATGTAACCATAGCAGAATAGTGTAATAGGATGTCCAAAATTATACAACAAAAAAATATCTCTTTAACTTGACTATACAGAAGTTAGATGACTTAAAGGAAAAACGAATATAAAGCATGTTAGTAAGGTTTTGGGCTACCACAAGCTGCAAGAAAATCTGTAATGCACCTCGACATAGACTTTACAAGTCTCTGGAATTGTACTGGTGACATTACCATAATTTTTTTTTTTCAAAAGATATTCCCTCACTTGGTGGTTTGATGATGATGATCTAACACGCCGCTCCAGAATCTCTCATAAGGTGTTCAACTGGGTTAAGATCTGGTGACTGTGAAGGCCATAGCATATGATTTACATCATATAATAAAGATGATCAAAAGTAGTACTCTCCTGTAATTTGTCACCTGGCTGTATTTTTTTATAACATGGACCATATTAAAGGCAACCTAATATTACCTATGGCAATGACGACAGCCTGCAATTTCTTGCACCTTTCTGTTGGTAGTTTCTTCCGCTCCTCGCTTATAATTTGTACTATTCATATTTGCAGATTTATTTATTTTTTCAAGGATTTAATTGGATTGAGATGATGGCTCACTGGTGGCCAATTTATCCTTATTTAACCATTCTGTTGTGTGTTTTGGGTCATTATCCTGCTGAAGGAGTCGTGATGTCCAGTCATTACCTAGCTCTCTGACACTGGGTATTATATTTAACTCTAAAATGTCCTAGTAATCTTCTGATTTCAGTATTATCTTAGTATATTCAAGGGTTACAGTACAAAACAGTCCCCCCATTAGCTTCATTTCATTGCCTATTAACAATCGATGGTCTGTGTTTAAAAAAAAAAAAAAACTCTATATTGCATCACTCCATGAAACATTTTCCCAGAAATACTGTGGTTTCTCTAGATTTGGGCAAATATCAGTTGTGCCATTTTATGTTTTTCAATAGTGAGGTTCTTCTTTGACTTTACCCATGAAGTCTTTCTTGTTTAGTGTGTGGTGTGTGGTACAGGTTGAAATCACTCCAGATTGTGTTAAGTCAGCATCTTTAGATTTCTTTAAATTTTATACAAAGTGTTTTTCATCTTTTTTTTTCTTCCCTATACATCCTGGGAGGTTCCTTACAGTTCCATGAGCCTTAAACATCTTAAAAACATTGAGAACTCCAAGACCTGCCAAGATCTCCAAAGATAAACTTGTATCCTTTTGAAATGGATTGTTTTTCTCAGAACCTCACACAGCTCTTGTCTTCACCATTTTCACAAAGGAAGAGAAAATGAGACTGATCATTTTTTTAAGCATTAAAGCCATCATTCAGTGGTCAGTTCATTTCATGTGAGTACACTGGTGAGTTTAATTAACAACAAATGAGAAGCTAGTTTCTCTAATGAAAGTAATTTGAATTGTTTAAGTGTGCCAATAGTTGTATCATGGGAATTTTTCTGTTTTTATACAATTTCCTCACATTGATTTTAAAATTATTGTTTCATTGTGTATGAGAGTAAAAAAGATTAATGCAATTTTACTATCCATTTTAGTTCAGAATATATTGTATACCTTCAAAACAAGTGTGCTACTAATGTTGACCATAACTTTAAGTATTTACCATACTTTAACTTTATTAGGTCTCTAGGTCAGTGGTTCTGAAAGAGCCACTCCAGGAACCATGGGTGATGCAGGTTTTTTTTTTTTTTTGTTACAGCTGTGGAAATCCCAACCCACCATTACCATTACAATATTATATGTATTACTGAGTTCTTATAGTTATTAGCCTATTTGACTACTTATGTAATTAAATGGGTTTTATCCAAACTTCACTCAAACTTCAAACTTGCCTATAAATTAATGTGATCTCTAATGATTTTTGGCTCCAGTAGAATGGCTTGAAACAGCCAGGATATTTTTGTACACATTTAATGAGATTTAATTAAATAATGATCCTAATATATGAATAGTTGGATTATGTTCATAAAATAAATCTGTCCTGAGGGGGTCTGTGTTATCTAATTTACAGCTAAAGAGGTCCCTGTGTGCAAACGGTTTGAGAACCACAGACCTAGGTGACCTGACATTTATACTCATTTGGCACTATGGCTACGCCTTTCCTCATCATTAGTCAGCAGTCATGAAGATGAGGGCCAATACTGTCTACTTCCTCAGTTAGGTTACGTAAAATGTCTTGTAGTAGTAAGTCTGGACTGGACTTGTGTTATAATTTTGAAGCTATGTTCCCATTCACCCCAGGCTCTTCATCAGAGATTCAGACAGGTATAGTTTTTAGGTAAGGTTTTTATGAGCACCTATGTTCAACAGCAAGTCCAAAGAAATAAAGTATCTATTGTCATTCAACATTCAGGTTCTCAGTAAGATCGCAGACATCTGGAATATGAAGTATTAATAGACAAGGCACTGTCTGTGGGCTGGACAAGTTTAAGGAGAGCATGCTAAATATTTCAATAGTTCAAGTCTGCCTACCTCACACGCTGACATGATTTTGCTCTTTGAAGTTCCAGAAACACCTCCAAAGTTAAAAAAGAGAGGAGGAATAGAAGCCACACATTAAATATGCCAAAGATCTTGCTTAAACAATTAGCATTTCTTTGGGAAGGAAGCCAAGGCACAGACAGTGGTTTATGACTCAAGCTGGTAGCTTCCTACCTCTTTCTGTGGTGTATGGATTTTTTAAGGATATCTCATTTTTATGAGCCAGACCTGCACATGTCAGATGCCCTAAATGGTTTCTTTTAGCCCTTAATTTTATTCTCCTTCTACAGTTTGGCATGTTGGCTGTTGTGCTACCTTTATATATGTTGTTACTTCTCTCATTCATTATTCCAGTATATTTTTATATTTTGTATGTTATAATAATTATTTCTGTCCCAGCAATCCACTGCTGATGCATGGTGCAGTGTTGCATGGTTCTGTCCTTTTAGTTTCCCTCATATTTGTACACTACACAGTAGGCAGGGTGGCAAAAATCTACAGTGGTTTAAGACTGAATCATTTTTACTAATATAAAAATAAGCCTAGTTTTTTTTTAAATAAGCCCAGGAATCATTTTATGCATCTTATCATGTGTTGCCTTATTCATAAACTGCTTTTATTACATGCCTATCAAATGGCCTTGCAATTCACTTCAAAAGGTTTTTACAAAATAATACTGTTAATAAGCATTCAAATTTGGTACTTTGAGACTCCTTATCTGAAGTTAAATGAATAAATCAATAGTCATAAGTTCATTCATTCATTCATTCATCTTCAGTAAGAGCTTCATCCTGCTTACAAGGAATCCAGAGCCTCGAGAACAGTGGACACGAGGCAGGAAACCCTGAAAGAGAGGCTACTAGATTTTATCATATTTGTCAGTTATCAAGTATTGGCAAATATTATTATTATAATCCATCAATCCATTTCCTGTACTGATTATCCTATACAGGGTTGAGGGGAGCCTGGAGCCTATCCCAAGGGACTCAGGGCACACCCTGGATGCGAACTCTCCCCACACAGGTCAGAGGCAGGAATCGAACCCCCAAATCTGGAGGCCCCCAATTATTATTATTATTATTATTAGTAGTAGTAGTAGTAGTATAGCACTCTCAGGTATGTATGCATTTTTCATGATTACACTTTATAGTTGTAATTATCTATGACAGGTTAAGGAGGAGTACTTAATGTCTCTGGCAAAATCTCTAAACCTTACACTGGGGGAACTGAAGAACAATCAGCTCTCTCACAAAACAGTTGGATTCTGTACAAAACACTGGACCAGATGTATGTATATGAGGTGGTGCAAATGCGACTTGATGTAGATACGAAACTTGCCCACAATGCATTTGATATGAACAATGCTCCAAAGTTGCGCCTCACCACACAAAGTGTACCTGGAAGCTCAGATTAAATGCGTTCTGTATGAGGTACAAATTGGGGTATAAAATCTGCTGGGGGAATGGTGGAAATAGTCAACCACAGGGCTATCAAAAAGTAAGTAAGAGATAAATGTGGTATTAATGAATATTCCCATGTTGGAACAGGTAAACAGCAAGGAGGGAATTAATATATGACGTGGCATTAGGTTCCCAATTGGTTTACCCCAGTGGAAACCTTGCTTGGTATACAATCCATATAACTGGCTGCCACTATTGCCCAAAACTTGGTATGCCAAACAGTATATTTAATCAGCCACATTTCATATTACTCCGCCCTTTTTTGAGCTGAATGTCTACTTTTTGTGTGATTGTCTTACATCTATATATATGTAAGGGACAGAAATGTGGTTTGCATGCTTACGCGTGCACATCATATAAACTGCGTGTTCAGACTCATACACCTGTTTTGTACATAACATAATGTTTTTCATGCAGAATGCTGCCTAATTGCACCTGAAAATGGCTGAAAACCACTTAGGACATCAAGCCTATTATTCCATGAAGAATGCACAGATTTACCATGTATGTAATCAGTATAGTCAGTAAGTGTTTAGATGTTTAGTCCAATAGTTACATTAACATCTTTACGAAATCAGCTTTTCTTTGACACAATGGAAATACATCAAGAGAACATGCCTTTTCAAGTATGTGCACTTGATTTAGTGTGGCTTATGGATCAGTTCATGCAGACATGCAGATGTCACACAAACATGAATTATGCCTAAAATTATATTTCAGGATCGTTCAATAGTCCTAAAATATTACAAAAGATAATACTGATTGATATTTTGGACAGAAGTCTGTGTAAATGAAATGCTTCTGAGGCTGTAGGAGGTGAAAGCAGTTGATATTTTAAAAGGGTAACACACACACACACACACACACACACACACCTTCCAGATGTATCTATTCAATTTCTTTCATCTATACACATGGTCTACAAACTGACTCAGTGAGATGAGGTGCAGTTTATTTGCCAGTGTATTTTGCCTTTCATTTTTGTATATTTACTTTTTTTTTATAATAGTGTTTACTTCTTATTTCCCATTGCCCAAAACAACACCACACTTTTAGCTTCCACAAATTACATAGCTGTTAGATCTTAGTGAGAGGTGAAAAAAAAAATCTGTGCCACTGCTCCCATTATTGCATCTCTGTCTATAATAAGACTAGAGAGAAAAGATAAAACTATAAAACATATAACACAGGCTAAGTTTATATTTATATTATATTTATATCTTGCCAAAGATGTCATGTTAACTGCCATTAATGATATTTAGGTCACTAGAAGCTTGCCTGTGAGTAGGCTTGTATATTTAGATTTGGAGATAAATTAGCAGGCCTGACATAATTACATTAAATTGATAGGTATATAAATGACATGATTATAAATGGTGTTTGTAATTAAAAAATGTAAAAAGTGAAACATGAAGTTCTCTGTGATGAACAAACCTAGCCTAGTTACCTGATTATGTGTGCATCGATGACAGGTTGGAGATGTCAGAGTTGAAATATCCAGAGGTGGCTAGTTGTTGGATCTATGCTGATCTAACACACATACTACATTCCCAGGGTGTGCCAACTGTGCCTTGGACAGTGGCACAGCCGGAGGCAAAATCCCGGTCACAACTGCACTTCAAATGTGCATCTTGGTTCCATGAGCTACCCAGAGAACATATAAAACACAGTTATTATACAAGCTGGTGACGAGGGCACTTGTACAACCTGAAGGCAAATCGGCAGAGATTCAAAATCTCCCTTATGTCTATACTGTTGCTATTTCATGACCTTTCTATTCTAAGGTAATGATCTGTAACACTTGTGTAAACAAACATTTTAAATACAGTTTACATTTTAAATACATTTTAAACATACATTACAATACAGTACAATCTTGTAGCATTCCTAAACCTAATTCAGAGAAACAATTCACATCACTCTCACATGCAAAGATACAAAGGATAAGATGAGGGTTAGCATTTGTGCCTTTTCTTTCATATAAAGCAAACAAAACAAAAAAACATTGTCCTCGTCAGCTTCTCATGACATCAGAGTTCAGTAATAATAATAATAATTATTATTATTATTATTATTATTGTTGTTGTTGTTGTTGCTATTCATAATGAGTCTTCAAACTGTTCTCTGGAATTTTATTCAAATTATCAAACAACACACTTTGATTTCTGAACAAAACTCCTGCCATACAATAGTTTTGATGTTGACAAAATGCAGCAATAAAGCTTTCTGAATGGTCTCAGTGACACATCAGCAGAACAGTAAAATGAATTGGTTCATATCCATGAGGCAATAATGGCTGAATTTGATCGACTCACATGAAGTAAACAGCAGAATGGCTGCATTTAGTGGGATAATAAAGCTATCATTCTTCTTTGAACTGAACAGCCATGTTCACACATTCAAAAGCTACTATTAAAGTATAAGACACTTAGCTATCTTACTCTTACTGATGTGTTTAAGGAAATATACTGTACATAGCTGAAAAAAGACACTAAACTGTATCATCATGACTCGGGTGGTACCTAAGGGTACTTCTTTTGTACATGTGTACCTTTAGTATGTATCATTTACATGGAACAGGAAATTAAAACTCATTAAAATACATACAGTGTCTGCATAAGTATTCACTTCTCACGGCAACTAGTTGCACCAGAACTAATTTAGGGGGTTTATAGCAATAGGGGTAAATACTTATGCAAACCTTTTTGTTTATTATTTGTAAATTTTTTTGCAAATACAGTATATATATTTTTTTTTCTTTCCATTTCAATATTGTGGCCTATTTTGTGTAGATTAACGAGAAATTATGCCAATTAAGTCGATGTTGGTTTCAGGTCATAAAACTAAAAATGTTGACAAGCTCAAGGGGGGTGAATACTTATGCAAGGCACTGTAAATGGACCTTTCAGAGCATGGTTTGACCTTTTGAGGATACATGTATATTGTTTGTAGCAAAAAAGAAACACAAAGATAACCAAACACTGCAGTTTTTCTGAAATGTAAACAGAACCTCAGTTGTATGTCAGTTCACTTCAGGTAGCAAGCAAAATTTTGGTGGCCCGTAAGTGCAACAAGGCAAAAAACATAAAAGCAAATCAGAAAAAGAACACAACAACAACAAAAAAAAAAACAACAAAACAACAAAAGCAAAACACAAGAGCAAAACCAAAACACAATAGCAAAATGAGAAGCACATCAACTTTAACTGAAAACAGGATAGGTATAGGTCATTACTGAATATCACATGTTCGTTGCTGATTGAACACAAAGTATCAAAAGGAAAAGGAACTGCACTTCAGTCTGTTATTGGCTAGCGAGGGGCAATTCTTTCCTCTGTATAAGCCAACTTCCTTTAGGCAGTGTTTTCAGTGTTAGCATCACATGAATGTCCATGAAAATAAGCACAAATAAAAGCATCAGTAGATCCATTTATGTTCACATATCCTCTTACTGTAAATATCCTCCAGCTCTGTTTACCATGGTCTCTCAGACTATCAGCAAAAAAGCGAGTGATGTTTAACAAGAACCTACCCTTCCTAGTTTCAAGTGAATATTGAGGCGTTTCAGAATTTGGTGTTGGATTTTCTGAATTTGCTATTGAATTTTAATTCTTTTACAAGGTGTTTTATAGGACACTGTACAAATTGTAAAACAGAAACAAGAACCTGTATGCTGCATAAGTACAACTTAAGGTTAGTGGTTTGTTATCACTTTATATATATATATATATATATATATATATATATATATATAAAATAAAAAAATCTATTCAGGAAGAAGACAGTCCCCTAAGGGTTGCAGCTCAATCTGCACATTTTATATCACATTTTGTTCCTGTTTACTGATTGTGACCTTCAGGAGGATGCCACTAGTCTCCTGTGGCAGTGATGCTGCAAGCCTGTTGCCATAAACTTCAGGGATATTCGGTCTGTGTAATGGTCCTTATAGGAATTCAAATCACAACGAGCTGAAAGTTTAATTTCAAGCTTAATTACAGTTCATGCTTAGCTGCTAGCACTTGTGGTGAATCCCCCATTTGATACAAAACTCACAGGGATTTTTAATCATGTGTATAGAGTGTAAAAATGAAAACAACAACAACAACAACAACAAAAATCTGAGAACAACGTTAATTGCTTGTATGTCATTATTAAATGAAGGATTCCTTTGCTCTTCTCTCTATATTAGGTAACTGAGGATTAGAGATTGGCTTTGTTGACACAAGGAAGAAGAGCTGAGTGCCATGTTTCTGTAATTGCTTTAGATCCTCAGCAGAAACCATATTGTGCAATGTGGATTTACTTGGGCACAGTCACTTATCATACTTGGATTAAAATGTCTCAATGACCAGGAAAGACTACTGGCACAAGATCAAATTTGAGTCTGTGTAGGTCACCAATACACACACACACACACACACAAAATCCCCTTACTCTATGAGCAAAACTGAAATGTTGTGATTAAACCTACTTCGCATGCACACATCCTGTAATTTTCAGTCATCCTGCAGGAAAAAGAGAAATCATCATTTGTTCCCCCCTTTAGCACACAAGCATTATCATCAGCTGCAGGCTGCGGTTACGTGAAACGCGAAGAGAGAGATAGGGCGAGAGGGTGAGGAATAGACAGAAAGACACAACCAGAATATTCATAGCCTTCTTCATTCCTATTCGCAGAGTGAGACAAGCATGGATAAAGCTCAGTCATTCTCCCAGAATGACCTTGAAGATGACGAATTCTGGATACTTCGTTTCCACTGTCTGATTCAATAAAAGCTAAAGTCTTCTACAATCTCTAATAAGAAAGGTGTATACTAGTGTGTTTTATGATTTCCAGATAGTAAAGCACATATAATGTATTTGTCTGTTAGCTATAATATGCATACGATACATGCAGCCAATGGCCCTTTTCTCATTATTCCAGTAATTACCTGCATCTCCTGAATATATCATCACAAAATTCTCCACATTTTAATTAGGTGGTCCCTAAAGAATGCAAATAGAACCTTTTGGTTATTAAATTAAAACTATATACAGTATATGGTCATCAACCAGCCAGTGAACTGATTCATAATAACATGTCAAAATAACATAGATAAGATAACAACATTGACAGATTTATATCAGTCTTTAAACAACACGTCATGGTAACGCTTTACATTAATGCTCCCTTAACTGATATTATCGAACACTTTAGTTAACATGAACATACCATGAACTAACATTAACAATGAAAGTATCATTAATAAAGAAAAAAAATTACAAATGTGAAATATTAAAACATCTGTAGTAACCCATCACTGAGTAAACTGAAGCTCACAATGAGCAATATGAATCAACACCAGTTTGCTGTTGCTAACTGGCAAAATTCAGAACTTAACATTTAGGAACATTTTGTAATGTAATTGTCCTAATGTATTCATTCATCTTCATTCACCAATTTATCCTGATCAGGGTTGAGGTGGGTCTGCAAACATGCGCACACACACACACACGTGGATTATTTTTAGTCATGGATTGAATAAATATTAGTCAATGCAGGTGTATTCCATTAACATTTAAACAGATGTCAATTAACATGTGTTAATTTACTTTGTTACTTTGTTAATATTACTTACAGTGTATTAATGTTGCATTTATGGCTTGTCAATGTTAATATAATAAATAATGTCAATTATGGGAACCTTAATTTAAAGCATTACCCATAGCATATAGCTTATGTCAACTAACTACGTGTTTCCTATTAACGTTCTACAGATTATCCACTCCAAAGCCATAAATTGAACTATTCAAGCAAAGCGTCAATAAAAGAAACAAGTTGATAGTGAAGTCAAGTTGGTGATAGTCTATAGACGGTGGTTTGTAGAGTTCTGAATATCCAAATACACTTCTTTAATTCACTATAAAGCTATTTGTCTTCTGCTACCTGCATCACTAGTGTAATAAGTGACAGTGTAATAACATCCACCATTTCCGATTCTTCCACAGAAACAGCCTGGACACATGTTTGCTACCATAACTGATGATGGTACTTCATCTAGCCAATTTAGCCTGCTTTGTTCTGTGTTGCTACTATTGAAACGCTACTGCAGCGTGACGGAGCTGGAAAACCATGAACAAATTTAATTGGCAATTTTTATTCACAATTATTTCCATATTTCATTTTGTTTGTCAAACTTTGGGATTGATGAGCTGCCCTACTTTCAGGTTGGAATAGAAAAAAAAGCTGAATATTGTAAGCTAGCAAACACATTTTGCCCATCCACCTCAAGCCATGCTGCTAGCTCTGAGTCATTTGTGTGTACCACTCTGTCCTCTCTCCTAATGGAGCAAAGCTTTGCATGTAAGACAAGCACTCCCTATTGGCTGTCTCTGTTAAAACCCATCTCGTTCTACTTGCAGACATTTGCTTTTTAAATCATAGCATGTCCCAAAGATTGCAGCTCTGCGACAACAGACAATTAATGATACACTTGCAATGCCACTGGGTAGTGTGGGTAGTGCCACTGTAATGTGTGTGTGTGTGTGTGTGTGTGTGTGTGTGTGTGTGAGAGAGAGAGAGAGAGAGAGAGAGAGAGAGAGAGAGAGACAGGGAGAGATGTGCTACAACATGGAAGCACGTGAATCATGCTACAATGGAAGATGCATTTGCAGGAGCATTTTTAAGACAAGGTGCTGTAAATTATTCTAACATGTTGATGTTCACAAGTCTCTACATGCATGTGTGTGCATGTGTATGCATGTGTATACTATGTCTGCTCAGCATATCAAAATTATTCACTCTTTCTCCCCAGCCCAACTAATACCCTGTAGTGCCGTGGCATACTTCATGGCTTTGACATTCTTTAGGAGATTAGCATGTGACAACTCACTGAGCTGCAGCTCATAGAAGAAACAGCCTTTGGAAGAGGGGCAGGACTACACTAAGGCATAATATCTCATAATAAATGTCAAGTCCTTTACTCATAAACATCATGTACTCATAAACAATACTGCAAGCCCTATTCCAGCATCAGATTTCCTTTCTATTTATGGTGATAGTAACCATAGAAGCAGATTTTACATCAGTAAATATATCAAATATTAAATATTATGTAAACAATACTACAGGACCTATTCCAGTTCCAGATTTCCTTTCTATTTATGGTTGTAGTAACCATATAAGCTGAATGTACAACAGTAAATGAATCATTTATAGACACCATCTATGAAACTAAAGTGTTATGTGATTTGCTGCAATGTTAGAAACTCTATTGGAACAGCTATTAGATATTTACCACTGGGTTTATACAATATGTCTAACATTTGAGGTTGTTTAAATAAAAAATGCAGCCATCTCTATCAGCTTTGCACATCTTAATCCTGATATTTTTGCTCATTCTTCTTGGCACATGTGTTCACGATCTGGTAGAGAGTGTTGGTGAGCAGCAATTTTCAAGTCATGCCTCATTTTGGAATAAGGTCTGGGCTTGTAACACATTCATGTTCTTGGTTTTAAACCACACCAGTGGAGCCACTGCAGTATGTTTCGGGTCCATGTCCTGTTAAAAGGTGAACCTCCACCCGCCTCTTACAGTAAGTCCCAGACTGGCACACGGTTTCCTTGTAGAAAACTGCCTTGGTTCTGTCCATCATGTTATGCAGGTATTGATCAGCAATTTGTAGAAAATGTGTAGAAGTCATGTCATGCAGAAACTAGGATTTTATTTCTGTAGGATAAAAATAAATAGACACCATGAAACATCCAGGGTTGTCCTTGTGTATTTTGGGGAGAAGATAGAAATGACTACAGCGAGGATTATCCAAAATTAAGTTACCATAGAGCCAGGGAGATGTCTTGCTGAAATCGAATCACTAATAGTTGTCTAAATGGAGGACTGTAGGTGGGGAGTGGTATCAATCCCATTCCACTTATAGAAGCTCATATCAGAATGTTATGTCCTTAATATAAAAGTCTTTTCGCTAAACAACAACTGCACAACGTTGCCATTTTCTATTTTACAATATTGATGAAAAATTCAGTGCTTGAAATTCTCCTGCTGAAGGTGTCCAGAAAGATTTAGTGGAATTACTAAATATTCTGAGACCTCAACAAGGTTTCCATGGAGAGTGTAGTTTGGCCATCTTTATTAACATGAGCATTAGCATTAAATATTCACTGGGAATGGGCCTTGTTGGTTTAACTTTAAGGCCTTTGGTAAACACAGAGAGCTCTAGAAGTTAGTTCCAAATCATTAGTTACGGTAATGAATTTCTGTTTGGACTGAACAGGTGGAACAGGAGTTCTGGCTTTGTTGTCCTCTTAAGTGTGGCAAGCTTTTGTTTTTTTGTTTTTTTTTACCATGAATTGAATTAAAAAAGTATATCACAATCTTCATTATGTTGTTGTTGTTCTTTCGGCTGCTCTCGTTAGGGGTTGCCACAGTGGATCATTGGTCCGCATGTTTATGTGGCACAGATTTTTATGACGGATGCCCTTCCTGATGCAACCCTGCCATTTATCCAGGCTTGGGACCAGCACCGAGAGTACACTCCCAGTACACCCCCACAGATCAAGTTCACAAACTCTATAAGCATAGCTGCTGACAGTTCCTCTCATGACTAAAAAGAGTGACCTATAGTAATGGGTGTTACCCTCCAGCCCTCTCTCTTTTCTAAATATAGATTTTTTTTTTCTGTAAAGGATTTCCTTTCAACACTTAACCCATCCACACTTTGAAGATGGCAGTGGGTGTCATTATTTAATGCAGGATCCCCAGTCACTTTTAATTTCATCCCATCAATGCAGCATGACTGCTAGGGTTCATCATGTAGCCACTGTATCCAATTTTTACAGATGTGAAATGGAGTCAGTGAATTTTCATTTTTTGGATTAGGTGCCATATTCAGTAGTAATGAATCTAGTTGTGGGCACATTTTGCCTGTTCGTTTCCATGCTCGGTAAATAAATTAAAAACTAATTTGATATGTTAGGAAAATGCCGTGCTCATGACTGTTCTCATTTATTTGGATGCTTTTTTTAATGGATGGTGGGCTCAAAATGAGGCTCTGCAAGAGAGGTGACAGAGTTTCACTAGATTTCAGTGAAGTACCTTTTTTCCCTAAATAGAAAGTTCAGCTTCTATTTGTGTCACACTTTTCAAAATATGTCCTTTTTATAGTTAAGCCTGTATTTACTGTTACACTTCACTTGTCTTTGTCAGCTTGTTATACATACTCTGTCTGTGCTTTACTCTTAATAAGTTTAGCATCCTAACCCAGTTCCAGCAAGATAAATGTATTATCATTGGCCATGTGATTATTTGCATGAACAGTTCTTGAAGAAGGATGTAAAGTGTGGGCTGATTTGCTAAAAGAAAATGAGTAATATGTACTTGATCCATGTTTTTTTAAGCCTTGAATATAAAGATATCTGGTATTTTCTACTAATGATCAATAGTACAATATAACAGTCTCCACACTCTTCATTACTGCACTTATCTGGTTTTTACTCACAGAATTATGTCTTTGGCAGCATTAATGCCTGCTTTAACATCAGAAAGTATATGTCTCACACACATCCTTGCCAAATGCTTAGCATTTATCTGAATATGAATAGCAAAGATAATTTGTAACTCTACAGTGTATTTAATGCAGAACATTCTTCTAACTCACATTGAAGCTGCACTTGCTTGTATTTTTTTTTGATGCACATATCTGTAGCTTAGACATATTACAGTAAATTACAGTAAAGTGGGTAAGTGATAAGATGATGTAATTATCGCTCTGGAGTTTTCATCAAATATTTCATGCATCCAATAATTTGACTGTAAGGAAGGAAACAAATCATCTATTTACTGTAACATTAAGGTTGATAATGTAATATTGGTCGATTTTAGTCAGTCTGTCAACACTATTTTTTTTTTTTTACTGGAACTTAGTCAGAGATTACTGGCAATCAGCTGAGGAAGACGTTTTATCAGTTTAAGTGTGCAATTGCTGTGTGTTAGCAAACAAGGTTGAAACCTGAGGATATTGAACACATTATCCAAGATCATTTGATGTGTGTCTGAGGAAAGCAGCCTGAAAATCAACACAATGCACCAATAGGGGTATACAAACTATGCTAATATATCAGTAATCTCAGCCATCCCAGCATTGTCGTAAATAATGATAATGCATTCAGAATGAAGGCTTTACAAGTTGGTGTTTCACTGGATAAGTCACAAACCTTTAATAGCCGATTCCAAAAGAGAACTGATTTGCAGAGCTTCTATGTATGTTAAGGTTAAGATGCTGGGTGTCGTTTTATTAGCTTTAAGTCTCATGTTTCAGATGTTTCTCACATTTTTAACCCAAGTTAAACATTTCTACACACTCTATCTGTTCTATTCTACACACTCTAACAACATGAAACATGCATCTATTAAAATTTGCTTAAGAGGGGGGAAAAAAAATACAGAACACTTTTCATTTGTACTTGGAAGGGAAGGCCTCACTAGCTATGCTTGATTAGCAGATAACTCACAGTGCGTTACACTTGATTATACAGCAGCACTATTGTGCTTCTTTCTCATTTCTTGATGTGGCTGATGAGACTTAATCAGCCCTGCTTCAATCAATGCTAGGGTCAAAATTGAAAAAAAGAAGAAATAATAATATTACAAGGTCTTCACACAATCATTTCCTATGCAGATCAGTGTGTAATGAGGCTCCTGTGAATTAAAACAGATCAGTGCAATGCCTTGCAAACAGGTGATGACTCACATCACACAAAAGTTTAGAAACTGCATCTGGGAACCTACTCAGTGCAAGAGTTCAGTCTCTTTTAGATATTGCTTTCATTGATTATTGGATCTTTTCTGAGTGAAAGGCCTAAATTTGGTGCATTGGGTGACCGTGCTGCATCACTGAATCGACGTAAGTTAAATCACACCTCTTATGTTCTTCAAGCGGTTCAACTAGAGATGCTGGATAAAATGGGACATAAGCTCTGCTGGCTTTTCTAATAAATAATCATGTAGAGTTTACTATCTAAATATTAGTGAGTTCAAATATGCTTTTAATAAATAATTCTAGGTTGTAAAGAACCCAGTCCGGGTTGGTTCACAACCCACTGCTGGGTAAATATTGAATAGAATTTTATATCATTTTGGTTTATGTTGAGTTATTACAATGAGATATCTGTGGGGTTCTGTTTTATACAATGTGTTCATTTGAATGCTGGACTAGTTATTTCTGCTGATTACTACTACTACAAATAATAATAATAATAATAATAATAATAATAATAGTAGTAGTAGTAGTAGTAGTAATAGTAATAGTAGTAGTAGTAGTAGTGATATTACATAATAGAAAACTAGCTACATGATATATATTATTAAACGCATACTTATCATTTATAATAAAGTGCACACATTCATTTTAATTAATAAACAAAAACAAAAATTGGAGCTTTGTCAACAAACAATGCAAGTGCTTAAAGTGATAAAGGAAAAAACAAACACAAAAGTAACTTGGTAGGATGTTGGGCCATCATGAGCCACCAGAACAGTTCTGGAACTGTAGAGCGATTCCTAAAGATATTCCCTCAGTCTGTGTTTTGATGATTGTGGTGGAGAGTGCTGTCTAACACATCACTCCAAAATCTCCCACAGGTCTTCAATTGGGTTGAGATCTGGTTAGTGTGAAGGTCATAGCATATGATTTACATCATTTTCATTCTCATTAAACCATTCAGTGAGCCCTTGTACCCTGGGATAGGGGCTGGAGTCATCCTGGAAGAAACCACTCTCATCAAGATAGAATTGCTTCATCATAGGATATAGCTGATCAGTCAGAAAAAAATTTGTAGCGATTTACAGTGACGGTCACTCTGATAAATAATTAACTCAATGTAACTACTACGTATATAATAATAGAAGGTATCATATACATATCTAACTACATTTCTATTATATCTCTCAAACTCCCCCTCCAATACAAAAGGTAAATTCTTTTGATTCTTTTGAAGCTCCTGTTGTAAATATCAACTGCATAATAGTCCCAGACTAGTGAAGATGCTGTGAACTGCATGTACACACAGGGATCCTTGAGCATGGAATCCCTGCTTCTGAAGTTAGCATGAAACTGTCCCACAAGTGTGCACTACATAAAATGTTGCTCCTGACTGATTAATATAAGTAGGTTATTCATTTTGGTATCAGTATTGGTATCAACAAGTAACAAAAAACAAGTACTCGTACTCAGTTTGAAAAAAAATGGTATTGATGCATCCCTTATTAAGAGGTTTGGAAAGGTTTTTTTCAATGTTTGTTGACAGGTACAGGGAAAAGTCTGTGGTTGTTTGTTTTTCCAATGTCAATCAGTCAAATAGTCTCTTTGGGTAAAAGTCAATCAATGTATCAATGTCATATTGCTAGCTTGTACTGACCAGTGAGGCACTTGTAGCTAACCCATGATCATCAAGCATTCTAAATATTATCATTCAAAAGGTGAAATTTTACTAATATACAGTATATCATACATATGGTGATTAATCATTTAAGAGTAATAAAAAACTCACCTTAATTATGTGACACTTTTATTTGTCTTCTGCAATTACAGATTAATGTCTGAATGAATGTACATTTATTTGCATAAGGAACATAAATTTGTGTGATAATTGAGGAAACAAAGATCCTGTATATGGCCAAATGTTTGTAGACAACGGATCATCACACACATATGTGGTTCTTCCCCAAACTGTTGCCACGAAGTTGAAAGCACACAATTGTCTAGAATGTCTTTGTATGCTGTAGTATTACAATTTCCCTTCACTGGAACTAAGGAGCCCAAACATGTTCCAGCATTACAATGCCCTGTGCACAAAGCGAGATCCGTGAGAACTGGAAGAATTCGAGTGTCCCGCACAGAGCCCTGATCTCAACCCGTCTGAACAACACTGGAATCTAATCTAGTGGAAAGCCTTCTCAGAAGAGTGGAGGTTATTATAACAGCAAAGGGGTACTAAATCTGGAATGATATGTTCAACAAGCACATATGGGTGTGATGGTCAGGTGTCTATAAACTTTGGCCACATAGTGTACATTACTATGTTTTGACTATTTCACTATGCAAAAAATAATAACCCAGCTAGAATCACACTGCCACCTCAGATTCTGAGTATTAAATTAGAGAAATAGAACCCAACAAAATTATGCAGCATGCTTACTGAGTGTTTGAGTAGGAAAAAAAACAACCCAGCATTTTTTAGCATGTTGATTACTCTACGCTCAGACTTTCAAAGAGGCCATATCACTGTTGTCTTATACAGAACAGAAACATCAACAGCATTTTTTCTTACTTTCTTTCTTTTTTTTCTGCTGATTCAGGCTGCATACAGATGCAAAAATAGTCTGTTACTCTCTGATTCACACCTACTCCAACTTCTGGGTGTTTGAAGTCAGAGTGACTGGACTACTGCTGAAGGTGATATGCATGTTTCCTTATTCCACTCTTTAAACTTTAATGAGGCTCCAGTTCCTATTAGCAAGGCTTGGGAAATCGAGAGAGAAATAGAAAAGACTGCGGAAAAAAAAACCCACCTATGCAATAGTTGCTGCTCATATCCCTGCAGAGGTGGGAAGTACCAAAATACAATTTCTTTGTTACTGTACTTCACATCAAAATCCCCAGTGTTGAATAAACCCCTAGAGTGTTGAATGAACTCTAGAAGTATGTACCAATTGGACATACATAAACTCTGTAGGTGTTAATTCAACACTGGGGATTTTGCTGTGGTTTTGATGTTTTTTCCACCTAATACATGGTGGAAAACAAGTAGTCAAAAAGTAATGACTTTTACTTATCACAATTTAAAAGAAAAATCGTCCTTTTACTCAGTATATTTTCAAACACATCCCTACATTTCTACATATTGATATAATCTTAAAGTCATAAGGTGACCTTTCCACGTGCTGCAAGAATGTAAAAGACCTAATACCATCACTGTAATCTATATGCTATGCACACTTTGTATCTATCAAGGCAGTTTATATTGTGACAGCATTCTGGTAGGTTGTATTGTCAGAGTGATTATTAATGTTGCTAACATTTGAGTGATTAGGAGTAAAGCATTAGGATCTGATTTAGATCAGTACTTGCTCAAAAAATTTTGGCACTTTTACCACTTTTGTATTCCGATAGGTAGAAATGGCTCAACCATCAAACATAATCCATCTGCATTGCTTTATACTTACAGGTGATGTGAGTGGTGGAGTTCGACCCTCAGAGATGCTCAGGAGAACAAAGACCAATTATAAGCACTTGCACATGGGGGTGAGTGAGTGTGTGTGTGTGTGTGTGTGTGCTGTCCAAGAATTTTACAGACACAAAGACTACAATCAGCTACATGTATGAGGAAAGTAACTTACCACCTGACTGAACTGTAACAATTGGAGCAGTCATTGCTTCCATTTCTGTCTAGAGCTTTAAATAGTTCTGAAAAGGACGAAAAGAACCAAAGACTTTCATGTCAGGAAACAAAGGCATACATAAATTCTATAACGTAACTTACAAATGCTACCAAGAATTTTACCTTATCTCTGAAGCTTTAGTTTTAGATCTAACTTTTCCATGGCCACCATATTTAGCATTGTGGAATTGTGAAATGTCTTCTTTCAGCATATTGCTGTCAAGAGATCTATTATCTTTTGTGCTCGTTGAGAGGACTCCTGTCGGACGCTTCCATTTTGTAAGGAGCTCTTCGCAGCCTCTCATCATCAGAGATTGAGAGGCACGATGAGCAAGGGGGAGGGAGATAGTTGGGAGCTGTCAAAATGGCCTGCCATGCCTCAGCGATATAAGAGGCACTTCTCCTCCTCTTGATGGCCTGGATGGGGTCTAAAATACAGCTAAGAAGGACTGGAGAGGGAACAAGGTCTGCTACAACCATGAAAACATCATCCCTAATGAAGATTACCCAAGCAAGGTTTTCATCATAATATCTGTTTGTGCGACATAAAGATGGTTGCTTTGCATAACCATTAAAGGGGAGAGAAATGGTATATTTTAAAATGACAAAAGAAAGTCAAGTTATTTAATAAGGATTGCTGAACACTTGACCAACATAACTGCAGTTGTCTCGTAACAAGTGGAGACACAAATAGCAATACTCTGATTACAATAAAAGAGCATGCCCTTTACGAGACTTTTAGCCTTCAATGCCATTATCATTCAACCACAGTTCACTCATATCTGCATCTAAGAAATAAGCACCAATATATTTTCAATGCACTTGAGACCCAGTAGTTTATGATGGCGATGCTTCAGTTATGATATTTTTCCCTTCTGGAAGGCATATACCATTTTAATGACTATAAGGTTTCAGGCAGTTTCTGGAAGCAGCATACTTGCTGTTTGAACCCCATCCATATATCTATCAATATTAAACAGATCATACTAATACAGGTCAACACTGCGGTCATCACAGCTGTCTATGTGGTAGAAAGAGTATTTGAAAATGCTGAAAATCACTGACATTGATGGCATGCTTAATTAGACTTGTTCAAAATGAAACTGCACGTGTCCAATTAGATAAAATTGAGCCCATAGGACACCAATAATTATTGCATGGGCATTCTATTATTAGTTATTTCTATTATACATATTTTACATTCCATTATAGTTATGTGGGATTTACTAAATAAGCAATAAGCATACAATATGCACTCACTGGCCACTTTAATAGAAACACCTGTACCCCTGCTCATTCATGCAGTTATCCACTCAGCCAATCGCACGGCATCTGGACAGCTGAAGACGAGAAAATCATAGCCTGGTCTTTTTCCAATCTTAAGCTGTCCAGTCTGGGTGAGCCTGTGCCCAATGTAGCCTGTTCTTGGCTGACAGGAGTGGAACTCAATGTGATCTTCTGCTGTTGTAGCCCATCCTCCTCAAGGTTCAGAGTGTTGTGCATTCTGAGATGTGTTTATGTCCATCGCAGTTGTAAGGAGTGATTATTTGAGTTACTGTACACTTCTTGTAAGCTCGAACCAGTATGGCTATTCTCCTCTGACCTCTGATCAAGACATTAACATTTCCTTCCTCAGAACTGCCATTCACTGATGTCTCTTTTTTAAAGAAACATTCTGTGTAATCGCTAGAGTGTATCTGTGTAAAAAAATTCCAGGAAAACATCAGTTTCCAAAATCTGGCACCACCAACCATGACATGGTTAAAGATCACCTACACTCCTGGGCAAAAAAATGCGCCAAATCAAACATGGATATCTAATGGTTATCTAATGCAGGTTTTGTGTCTAGAAAATGTTTTAAAAAGCTACTGCTGTCTCAGAAAAACATCAAAGACAGAATGAAGTTTTTGGCAGAATATAGAAAGTTTGATTCAGAGTTGTTCAGCAGAGTTATATGGAGCGATGAATCACGATTTGAGTTGCATGGTGATGCTCCAGAGAGGTGTCTTTTCGAAGATCTGGTGAGAAATACAATAGTGAATGCATCTCTATCACAGTTAAGCATGGGTGAAGAGGTCTCGTGGTTTGGGGAGACTTTTCAGCTGCTGGTACCGGTGAGCTGCTTCACTGTGAAAAGTCAATTAATGCTTTGGAATACAGGAGAATGTTGCAGGAAGGCTTGCTTCCCACAATTGAAAAGTTGTTTTCTAAAGCATAATGATCAGATGTTCTTTTTCAACAAGAAAATGCTCCTACCACACTGCAACGACCACCAAAAAGTGGCTTGAGAGGAAGTCTATTAAGATCATGTTTTGGCCTGGTCAGAGTCCAGATTTGAACCCTATAGGGAATATTTGGTCTCACATTAAACACAAACTAACCGGGAAACATTTTTCAACTACTAACCAACTGTTTGAAGCCATAAACACTGAATGGATCAAAATTGACTTTTCTTTCTGTAAAAAGCTGTCTGTTTATGGCTTAAACATTTAAAGAAATCAAAGGGAAAATCTATCCGGTACTAAGTTGCTTTATCTATTTGTTTAATTCTTGCTAATTTCCTGACCAATCATTTGTTGTTAAGATCATTAAAAGCTTAATATTTTGCCATTTTGGCTTGGCCCTTTTTTGCCCAGGAGTGTATTTTTCCATTTGGATGTTTGATGTGAACAGTAACTAAAGCTCTTGACCTGTATCTGCATGATTTTATGCATTGCGTTGCTGTCACATAATCGGCTGATTGGATAATTACATGAATGAGCAGGTGTACAGACGTTCCTATTAAAGTGGATTATAACTTTAGTCATAGACTTACATAAACATTATATACACTTTTAAAGGTTCTTGACTTTTCTGTACTGGAAGACATACATACTACAGTAATGCAGAAAATACTGCAATACTACTGCACTTCTGAAATGTGAATTCTCAATTCATACTGCTATTTCTTATTCAAGGAATACAATTCCTATGGGCTCTGGATAATTGAAGCTTCCTACTTTTTTTCCCCTTGGAACATTAAGACGTCTTAAGCCATGGGCTTTATGATAATGACTCTTCAGGCCTATAAAATAAGGTGGTAATAAAGTTCCGTATGATGGAATCTTGTGAAAGTGACTTTCTATTGAGTCTGATGCCTTATTAACTGCTGCTTAAAACCATATTTATTTGGGAAATGAGTTTAGTGAAGAATTGTTTTATTCAGACATTATTTCCATTTTTTAATACCTATTTGCACAAGATTATTAGAATAAGTTTAAATAATTAAAAGAGGATATCAGTCACTCTATTAAAATAAATAAATAAATAAAATAACACGTACAATGTGGTGTTTGGTTGCCAGCTGAGCTTTTCCATGGTTGGTGATATAATTACTAATGATAAGCTCCAGCTGTCTGATACGTTCTTCCTGGTTCCTCAATGGAGAGCTTTCTATATCAGTCGTATTAAAAATACTACTGAATGCAATCAGCAGTCCGAGTAGCTGACAAGAAGCAATAAAGTTCTACAAAGTTCATTAAGCATATGAAACATACAGTAAATTTAACTACAATGTCTGTTTTACAGTTAAAAATTCATGTTAACAAATGATGTATTTCTTCACATTTGCAGAACTTCATTGAGTGTATTGCATTGCTCCATTGCTATACAACATAATGATGATACAATCACAGTTGTGTAACCTGTAAAGTGCCATGTTTATCCTAAATGTGTACTTTTCCTGAACCAGTATGTGTAGTGGTATTCTTCACACTTTCAAAAGTGGTGTTCATGCAACTAAAACAAGTAATAGGAGCATGACTTCTAACACAATAAATGTAACCTTAAACAAATCAGCAAATGGGAATCGTACATCATACTGGGGTGAAACCTGCTTTCTGTTGTGGTCCTGTCTCCACCTGTCATATCATTGGTTTGTTGCCTGATTGTGTTCACCTGTTCTGTGTTTTCTTCTGATTTGTTTGTCTACTTACACCTTGTTGTATAAGTCTTGCCATGCATTTGGTATCAAGCATTTCTGAGTTGTGTTTTCTTAATTCAATGTTCAATCTGCTTTTCAGCTCTTTTCTGTGTTTTGACATTGATTATGGAATATTCTTGTTTAAATTTGCCTGCCTGTGCTTTGACCTCTGATATGGGCTTGGTTAATGATTCTTGGATTTGCCCCAATAAAGCACATACTGAATTTATGGTGTGCACTTTTACGGGAGCATTTTTCAACAAGGAAAGTCATAAGAGACTGTCATAACTGTTTTGATCTGGTTAACTTGAAAATGTTTTTTTTTTTTTTTTCAAGGTCCATTATTTGTTTGATTTTGATTTACTGAATTATTTCAGATGACCTTTTTTTAAATGCTGTCTGCATATGATTAATATAGATCCATATCCCAGTTCCACTTTGAATTGGTTTCAGCACCATCACTGAGAATAATATAAAAGTGTGAGAGAATAGGAATATATTTCATTGTAAGTCTGATTAACTATTGCAGATAGAAACCACTGTCAGAATTGGTCAGTTTTGTCTTATTTGTATTTGTACAATAATATGAACATCAACATTCATTTTAATTTTCACAGCTTGTCAATGTTTTGTTTTCACTGAACACGTTATGTAAAATAAATGTCTGTGCTTGCACATTCTCTTCACAGCATTGGATGAAAAAATAAAAATCCCAAAACACCATTTAAAATGTCTGAACACACTTCATTATTGGTGTTTGGGTTACCCAGTAATGAAGCACACTTATCAACTAGGAGTGGTCTCTTGAGATTAGAACTGCAATGATAACTTGATGATTAGTAATTCATATCATTTCAGCCTTTCTCTTGTTAATATATTCTAATTTCAATCAAACAAAAGGTTTTCTTCACAATGCCATAATGCCAGGGCATGATGTGAGACCCTGGTGCTCTAATTAAAACAAAATATATCTATGAAATGAGATAGATATATTATATTTGATTTATATATATATATATATATATTCTGCTTCAAATGCAATTTTTTTAATCCACACTTTCCATTTAATCCCTTTTATTACTTGTACAAGAATGTATTATTCCACAAATATTTTTAATGACTTCTAATGAATTTTGTGAAATTTGTAACCACAAAATGATTTGTGGTTGGATCATATCATATTTACATTCATAAAATATGATTTAATTTGCAGTGCACTGGTAATGTGTATGTAACCAGAAGGTTGGTGCAGTTTAATGTGTACAAACAAATTATTATTAAAAAAAAAAGTTTAATAATACACAAAATCCATAGCAGTGAATAATGTAGTTACAGTTGTATGATTACAGTCCATAAAACATTTCATGTTCAAAAGAGTGCAGGTGAAAAGGTAAATCCAAATGCAGAGAGTAGACAAATAGTACAAGGTCAATAGAGAGAATAACTAGAGAACAGAGAAAGGGATTCAATGGCATATACTCACTAATGAATTGACTACCAGCACTAGGAACATGACTTTTACTGTATATGGAATGATTAATAGGTGATTAAACAATCGATAACCTTGATCATTTGCTCAGAAGACTGAGACCTCTGGCATCTGAGGGTGGTATATGGATGTGACAGACCCTCCCTCTCGAAGCCAAAGTCGATCCACCCCTACGACCCCTTGGACCAAGAGCAGGATGGACTGAATGTTCTCTATAGAACTTGCAAGAGAGTGATGGGTCTTCAATGCCATCAGTGGTGACACATGAGTGATCTAGTAGGCTGTCTTTCCCAATCAGTGTGGTAGTACAGGTGTCAAGCCCAGACACTTTTCAACAGACAATGCTGGATGAGGCTCGGTTCCAGGGTTGTGATTTTGTGCTTCAGGACAGAAACACGGAGTGTGGCCAAGAGTCTGTAAGGCAGCTGCAGCTGAAGGTATTAGTTACACTCAAGATCAGTTGATTTTTCAAAAAAGAATTCTGTAACGTATGTCTGTAAAAAGGACCAGTAAAATGTGAACATAGGCTTTCCCTTCCTTTCTTCCTTTCTTCCATCCTCTGTTCCTTCCTTCCCTCTTTCCTTCTCTTCTTCTTTCCTTCTATCTTCCCTTTCTTTTTTCTTTCCATGCTTTATTCTTTTCATCTTCCTTTCTTTCCATCCATCCTCCCTTCCTGCTTTCCTTCCTTCCATCCTACTGGTTCCTTTTATTCTAGACTTCCATCCTTAATTCCTTCTTTTTTCCCTTTTCTTCTTCTTTCCTTCCATCCTCCCTTCCTTCTTTCCTTCCTTCCATCCACCCTCCCTTCCTTCCCGCTTTTCTTCTCTTCTTTCTTTTCTTCTTCTTCCTTCCTTCAATGTTCCATTCCTGCTTTCCTTCCTTCCTTACTTACATATTTTTTTCTTCTCTTCTATACTTCCATGCTCCAATGTCTTTTTTGCTTCCTTCTTTCCCCCTCTTCTTCTTCCCTTCATCCTTGCGCCTTCCCTCTTTCGCTCTCTTCACCATTCTATCCTTCTTTCTTCCTTCCATCCTCCCATCCTCTCTTCCTTCTCTTGTTCCTTCTATCCTCCTTACCTTCCTTCCTTCTTTTTTCCTTCTCTTCTGTACTTTCATCCTCTCTTCCTTCTTTCCTTCTTTTTTGCTTCTCTTCTATACTTCCATCCTCCCTTCCTCCCATCCTTCTTTTATTCCTTTCTTTCCTTTTTTAACTGGTTTCTTTCTTTCTCTCTTTCTTTCCATTCTCATACACCAGAAAGTAAAATATTTAATATCTTTGTGGTTCTCCCTTTTCAAATGTAGATTATAAATGTCGGTATAAAATGAAAAGATCTTTTTTCTAACTTATTGGAATGCACGTCAGTAGGATGGGAATCAGTGAGTGGATAAAGTCTTTATATAATCAAGTCAACAGAGTTCAGCAGTATCCTGTTAATCATGTCATGAGTAAGGCACTAATAAGCAGCTGGCAAAATTGCATCACTGTTATGCATATTCTACTGTTCATTTCTAGGCATAGCATAATTTTTTTTCTAGGTAAAAAAACAACCAAATGTGAAGCTTAAAAGCAATCCTGTCACAGCTGGTTGACATTTTAGAAGGCCGTTATGGAAAGACATGCATGCTTTTGGAGATGGGGATTTGAGATGCATAATGTTGAGACACAGCATCAACATGATGAAAAATTCAGCTTGGTGGGACTGACCTTGTAGTTCTCCTCAGCATTTTTTTGTCTTCTTTGTGTAAAGTGTAATCAGAAATTTAAAATGTGGCCCTATGGCTGCACTGGAGAATGTTTTGGCAGTTTAGAGCAAGGTGGCATTGTGCCTCCCTGCAGCTTGAATATGGATGGCACCAGGCAGTGGAGTGTTCTTGCAATCAAGTAAATGTTGTCACAACAACAAAAAATTTGAAAAAAAATTCAAAAGGTCAAATCACGCATAATTCACATATTCAGCAGAGGGTTTTTTCCCCCAATGGCTCTTAAAGACTTAAATGGCTCTGTTCACATTCTGATGATAAAATGCATCTTCCCTTGAATTCTGGGGACAAAATTACAAAAACAAACAAAAAAATAGTAATACTAATACTAAAAAAAATTATTAAATCTGATCATAATATACTAACATGCTCACACAATGTCTTTATGCTATAGGTAAGTACAAATAAATTTTAAATCATTGAAAACTTTTTTTTCTAGAGTAAGTTGAGCAAGTGTAATCTAAATCTAAATTTAAATGTTATCTTTGTAGTAATGTTATTATCATTTTTAAAATATATTTATTTATTAATTACTTGCTGACACTGAGGGAAATGTTTATGTATTTCTTCTTGACTATAGTCAGACATATTTCCCCAAACTACTCCAGTTTCTTTTACTACAATTTGAGAAACCCTGCAATGACAAACTTGTATAATAGACACTACATACTTTCACACTATGTTTTAAAGGCTGTAGCAGCCATTCACTTCAAAATCAAACCAAAATAAATTGTAAATATGCAAATTTATCCCTAATGAGCAAGCCAGAGGTGACAGTGGCAAGGAAAAACTCCCTGAGATGATATGAGAAAGAAACCTTGAGAGGAACCAGACTCAAAAGAGAACTCATCCTCATCTGGGTGCTAACGGATAGTGCAATTTATAAATAAATCCCTTCTAAAATCCCACTGATTTTCAGACCGTCCATGTGGTGCCACCCCCAGCAGCAGCGAGCAATATTCAACCAACTCCAACCAGAAGTAGGTCATGGATGGATCAGGCAGGTCTGGAGAGCAGAAGGGGTCAGGATCACTGGTATTTCAGGTGTAGCATGTGTATCTCAACAGAGAGAAGGAGAGAGAGGGAGAGATTGTTAGGTAAGCTTTTGTCCTGTAATGGCTAAGGACAATATACTTTGCTTGCAGAGTGCAAGCAGGGACTCCGGCAAGACTAGCTATGACAGCATAACTGAAAGGGAGAGCCAGAAGGTAACACAGACATGAAGGCACCCTGGGACATAAAGCAGCCAGCCACTCCATTGTCGACAAACCTGAGTGTACGCATGAGAATGGGGGGAGACAGCATCCAAGCATCCCAGTTCACCACCCTTACCTAAGAAAAAACTATTCACAAAAGCCTTGATTAAACAAATGTTTTCACCCTAGACTTAAAAACTGAGACTGTGCCTGAGCCCCAAACACTAACTGGAAGGCTGTTCCATAACTGTGGGATTTGTAAGAGAAAGCTTTACCCCCTGCTGCAGCCTTCACTATTCAAGGTACCAACAAATAGCCTGCACCTTTTGATCGAAATAGGCGTGGCAGATCATAAAAGTCCAAAAGTTCACTCAGGTACTGTGGCACAACACCATTCAGTGCTTTATAGGTCAATAGTAGTTTATAATCAATACAAAATTTGATTGGGAGCCAATGCAGTGTGGGTAAGATAGGGGTGATGTGGTCATATCTTCTGGTTATAGTAGGGACTCTCGCTGTTGCATTCTGGACTAACTGGAGCTTGTTTATGCATCTACTGGAACATGCAGACAGCAATGAATTACACTAATCCAACCTAGAGGTAACAAAAGCATGAACTAATTTTTCTGCATCATGTAGTGACAATATATGTCTTATCTTAGCAATATTTCTGAGATGAAAGAAAGCTATTCTAGTAATATTATCTACATGAGCTTCAAATGAAAGACTGAAGTCAATAATCACACCAAGGTCTTTTACTGCTGCACATGATGAAACAGAAAAGCTATCCAGGGTTATTATGCAATCAGAAAGCTTACTTCTAGCTGCATGTGGTCCCAGTACAAGTACTTCTGTCTTGTCAGAATTAAGTAAAAAAAAGTTAATAAGCATCCAGTTTCTATGTCCTTTACACATTCCACAGCTTCATTAAGCTGGTGTCTGTCATCTCGCTTTGCTGAAACATACAAGTGTGTGTCATCAGCATAACAGGAAGCTAATACCACATTTACGAATAATTTTGCCCAGAGGTAGCATATATAAAGAAAAGAGCAGTGGTCCTAAAACAGAGCTGTGCAGAACACCAAACTTTACCTTAGTGTGCATAGAGGAGTCACCATTTACATCTACAAACTGATAACTGGTAATCAGTCAAATAAGACCTGAGCCAGGAGAGGTCGTTCCCTTAACGCTTATAACATTTTCTAGTCTATTGAGGAGACTAGCATGATCAATGGTATCAAAAGCTGCACTAAGGTCAAGCAACACAAGCAAAGAGACACAACCCTGATCAGAGGCTAGTAGTAGGTCATTTACCACTTTAACCAGTGCTGTCTCTGTGCTATGATGAGGCCTAAATCCTGACTGATACATTTCATGAAAGTTATTTCTATGTAGGTATGAGCATAGCTGCTGTGCTACAAGCTTTTCTAGGATCTTGGAGATAAAGGGAAGGTTTGATATTGGCCTATAGTTAGACAGCTGACAAGGGTCAAGGTTAGGTTTTTTTAATCAGGGGTTTGATAACTGCTAGTTTAAAAGATTTAGGTACATAGCCAGTGCTAAGAAATCCTTCTTCTGGAATTATCTGTTTGAAGAAACATGTAGGGAAGGGATCTAGTATACAGGGACCTAGTATACAGCAGCACATTTTTGTACCTGTATTAATGTCCAGACTGTTTTAGCACAAGGATATGCCTTTTCAATGGAGAATGTTCTGACAATGTTAAATGCTGTAAAACAGGGGGCATTTGACATGGCCATTAGAGCCACCATTCCTCCAGCAGTCTACGAGCCTTCTGAATCCATCGGATGCTCTGCTTCTCTGACTCAGTTTGATCCTGTGCCACTTTCTCTGTTAACTGATATCGTAACTCATATGAAGTCTACTACTTTCTCTTTGGATGATGTTCCTTCACATCTCCTTAAAAAAGTTTAGGATGTTGTTGGTCCTAGTGTTCTGACCATCACTAATTGTAGCCTCACTAGTGGAACTGTTTTAACCCTCCTATTATTTTACTGGTCAATTTGACCCATTTTCACTTTTGAGTAGTCTGAAATACTGGTTGCCCTCTCTTTTTCTTCCTGAAATTGTTTGACTTTTCCTCATTTAGGGTTATGAACTTACATACGATGTCTGATTAAACTGATGTGTTGTGGAAGGTCTGTACAACAAATGGTGTTGTGGGTCATTTTGTTCCTGATACCTTAATGTTTAGACATGGTTTCACAGACCTAAAATAAAAATGTCTTTGATGTATATAGTTGCTATGAGTGGTTCTGATTGCCCTGAGAGAGTAAAAATGAGCTTCCCTACATTTCTTGTCAGTGCTACAACAGACTTTGTCAGACATAGGTGCTAAAAATGAGCTCCAAAAGACTGACAGTCCAAGAAGTCTTTTCACAGATTTTGCACTGTGATACTGAAATAGAGGAAGAGGTTGCTTCAGATGTAGAAGACAATATAGTTGAAGATCCAGATGTTGAATTTTCTTCAGATGACTGCAGTAAAGGCCTGGCAAAGCATCTCAAGGGAGGAAGCTCAGCATTTGGTGATGTCCACGGGTTCCAGACTTCAGGCAGTCATTGACTGCAAAGGATTTGCATCCAAGTATTAAATAAATAAAATATATGTATCCTAATATTTATGATTATGTTAGTCTGTCCAATTACTTTGAGCCTGTGAAAATAGAGGAACTCTGTAAGAAAAAGAAAAAAAAAGCTGTAATTCCTAATAATAAAAGGGTTAATGGAATATTTTGTTAAACCCCATGAATTAAAGCTGAAAGTCTACACTTCAATCTTGATAGCTTCATTTCAAATCCATTGTGGTGGTGTACAGAGGCAAAATTACAAAAATTGTGTCACTGTCCAAATACTTATGGACCGGACTGTAGCTGTCAGCACATGACTACCCATTGGCCTCTGGTGATTTTCCACAACATTGTAGATGTATCTGTTTACAATAACTTTATAGTATGCTGTGGACTGAAATCAACCAACAAAGGAATGAGGACAAATTGCACAGATGTCAGATTCCCAAGATCCAGAGGCAAACCCAGCCACCTCAATCCCTGGCAGCTGCAGCCATTGTCCAGAAATTTCAACCGGCAACCAATCAGCAAGCAAAGAATGCAGTGGGTACAGGTGATGGCAAGTAGTGTCAGGTCTGCCAACCTCAACAAGACTGTAAAACCAGGACCACATGTGGTACTTCCAGTGCAAGAATTACATCTGCAGAAAGCACACACTAACATTGTGCTCATCATGTGGAGAGAAGTGAAAAAGAAAGATAATTATTTTGACGGGAGTGAAAGAGTAACCATAATTGAGAATACATTTACAAAATCAAAAAAGTCCATTTTGAAATATTCGCATCACGTTAATTAAGTGTTATCAAAATGCCACAGTTTGTGAAGAAATATGTTTATTAAATATTTGGTAAATATGGTGCATTGTATATACCATATGTTGTTCTTTTTTAATTTTCTGACAATGCATAATACAGTTTTACTATTTTGATCTAACACTTTGCCTGGTTTTGTGTATTTAAACTGTGTGGGTCAGTTTGACCCATGACATTATGGATGTCATTTTTTTTTTCCAACACAATACCAGAGTTAAACATGCTGTGATTCAGCCTTTTATCAAAAAGCCTAACCTGGACCAGAACTCTTAATAATTACATACCAATCTCCAAATTGTCATTTCTATCAAAAGTTTTCGAGAAAGTGATCTATTCCCAGCTGTCTTCACACTTATGTAAAAAATGACATTCTGGTTTCAGTCGGGTTTTAGTCGGGTTTTAGAGTGTGTCATAGCACAGAGTTGGTCCTTCTAAAACTGACTAATGACTTATTGCTTTCATTTGATTCTAGCTATTATGTCATTTTAATCATGCTTGACCTCACTGCTGCATTTGATACAATTGATTACAGCATTCTTTTAGATCATCTTAATCTCGTGGCAGAGATTCACACTAAAGGAGCATACATTTGCCATTCAGATGGGTAAAAGAACATCATCTTCCGCTCTATTGCCTATGTTTACCCCAAGACTCCATTTTGGGCCCTGTTTTGTTTTCTTTATATTTACTCCCACTGGGTAAAATCTTCCAGAAATATGGAATTTCATATCATTGTTACGCAGTCGATAGTCAGTTGTACCTACCTTTGAAACCATTCTTTAAATACCCTCTTTGACTGCATTAAAGATGTCAAGTCATGGCTAGCAAAAAACTTCCTCCAGCTAAACCGAGCTAAATAAGTCTGATGTAGTCTCTTTTTTTACATCATACCTGGATTATTGCAATTCCCTTTACATGGGAGTTAGTCAGTCTTCGCTTTCCCATCTGCAACTTGTCCAAAATGCCACTGCTAGACTTCTGCCTCTCTACTAACAAATTCAAATCTTGCCAGATCTCACTACTTGATCTGTTTCACATAAAATCTTGGAACTGAGACATCCCATTATTTCATTTAAATCTGAAGTGCTGACTAGAGATGTGCCTCTGCCTTTCAGGACCAATTCCTTCTTACTTATATTTTTGCTCCTCATTGTTTATTTTTGCTGAAAGATGCCCTAACAGCACTCGTTTTTCAGCCTAACAGCTAATGATAGCACTTTTGGCATGAGCTTGTTTTTCCGCTCAGCAATCCTACTCTGTCACCTGCACACATTTCTACAAATATGTCGTTAGATATTTCAGTAGGTCTTTATGGTAGCACAGTATTCAATATGTTACACTGTTTAACAGATTCTACCTAATTTTACTGTAATAGAAAAATGTATTAGAGGATGGGATAGGACCAGAGAAAACTCGACTCGATTTATGATCGTAGATGGCACTGCAATACACAGCTGTCATTACAAAAATACATTGTATAAGCATTGAGAATCCCTACAGCAATCCACCACTTGCTGCCCTCAAGTGATGTATGGGCTTATTAATAAATCAGTGCTGCTAGCTTTAATCATGTAGTGTTTAATTTGTTTGAATTTCAGTTGTCTTTTGGTCCTCTTACTCTTTGCTAGTCCTTATTCCATATACAACAATATATAAAATCAAACACTTTCTTATCTGATCAGCATGTATGCCATTGCTCTCAATTATAATAAGAATTTGATGACAGCAAAGTTATTAGATAGCTATAAAATATTTGCCCTCCTACCAGTGGCTAACTGGCTTTATCCCTTTCAAAATGTACTGATTCCATCAGAAGGGGGCTTTCTTAGTGTGCAAACTGGAAAATCTCCCTCTGGAGGCTAATCTGTCACAGGTGAGTAGGCACGATTACAATAGATGTATCAATGATTAACATTTTGATTTTGTTCAGAGTATTTTTAAAATGTCTGACTGTCATTGAATCATGTGTGAATGTAGATGCTCTCTAACCAGCCACCTTTGACCATAATCTCAACATGCACATTGCAGGTTTCTGCTTATCCTTCAGCTCTTGTCTGTGAGCAAGACTCTCCATATCTTTGATGGCTTGACAAGCTGTGTTATTCCACCTATACACTCTTGAAAAGAAGAGAGATGGAAGTATATTGGCTCCTGTCAGAGATGCATGCTTCACTGTGGAAAGGCGATTTCTGTCAAAGGAAGATTATGAAATGAAAGACTGCATTGCTTTTCATTTCTCTGCCCTATGAAGGTAAAATTAAACCATGAACTAAGGACTGTGGGAGACATGGATGACTGACACTGAATGGGAAGTAATAATACAAGCAGGACTGAATAAGGAATATTATCAGAGTATATTAAAATAGTACCACTATCTTCCTCAATTTAAATCAAAGCATTGTAAGGGGTGAAGAATCTTGCAAGGGGTGGAGAGATTGTATGGCACCCTGCTAGCCACCCCATCCCAACTTGAGTTAAAGGAGCTTAATTTGCTGAGCGAGAAATATTAAGGAAAAAAATCACTAGTCATCCTAAATAGCCTTACAAATATATTTGTCTTCACCAGTATCTATTAACTAAAAACAAATAAACAAACAAATAAAAAATTATGTATTTAAATTGAGAGAATGAGTAAAAAGTGTTTTCAGCATTTGATAGAGGTATACAATCTTAAAATTACAACAGTATTACCATAGCCACAAGCAAAAAAAAAAAAAAAAAGAATCCTGTTATTCCTGTTGTATCAAACAAGATAAATATTTACGTATTGCTTCAACTGTTTAACATGGTACATTCATGAGCTGCATCATTTGTTTTATGCTGTTGTGTACAAAGTGCATAATGTCAATCTCTAAAATTACTCGAAGATATGACAGACCAGTACACACTCCCTTCTTTCCAATGGGACTGTGCTGACATCAGTACTCCAGACACAAACATAAGTCCCTGGTGTCCACGGCATGAATACCTGGGGGAGCTTTTATAGGTCTATGCAAAACCCTTTATTAACAGGTTTGAAGTAGAACCTCTTCAGCTACAACTATTAACTACCCAGAGTACCTCTACCCAAAGAAACCTTTTCACTAGTCACACAAACTCTACAATCATGAACAAAATGTGCATTAAAGACACAAATGGCTCCATCATGTTAAATTACACCTACCACTCAAATAATGAGGTAATAATGACCACATTTGTCTAATGTCTAATTTTCTCGACCCATGGGTATTTTTTTCTATTCCACATGAAACCCTTGGTTGAGCCTCTACATTTTCATGGGACAAGTAACATTATTGATATTAACCATTTGATTCAGCTCAGAAGAGAAGGTGTTATTTCTGTAGCAGTGGGGCGCTTTTTAACTGATAGAAAGTAAGAAAAATTATGCTGACTATAAAATGGTATGAAAGGGAAAGGGGAGAAAATGGAGCAATGACAAATCACAATCAATTATTTAACAATGCTGTAGTATAAAATATTAAAATGATGTAGGCTCACTCACTCGTCACAGGACATGAGGTATGGTGGAAAATTGCTTGTCACCTTCTGATACTCACTAGAATTTGACAAGGAGATGAGAGAAATTGTGACAGGAGATAAAAGAGTTGTGTGCATACTTCTATCAGCTAAAAAATCCAGCTAGTTAGTTGGAATACATTTTAAAATCAGACAGGTTTTTGTTTGTCTAGATTAAATTGCTGACCATAAAAATTTGCCTTTTGTCTGACCACAATGTTGAAATGTTTCTGCTGCACTGATAAATCAAAGTAAAGTAAATGCTCTGTAAATTATCTCAGCAACATGCATGGTTTTGATACGTACTCCACATTTCCCCTTTGTTTTGGTTCTTTGCCAATCCAATTACAATTATTGAGTGGCCTATGTCTTGGCTTAAAAGAAGATGCATGTCTTTTAAATGAGATCTACAGACAGTGCATTAAAATGCTGCTGGACTGACTTGATCACCAGAGTCACTCAGACCAAATCACTCATGCTGACAACAGTGAAGAATATTCAATAATCAAGCTTATTGCATAGTCATCCACATTCTACTTTCTACTAACTAAAAGGTCCTGTAGTGTAAGGACAGAGAAAATTTTGCTATGTTATGGCTTTGTGGATGTTCGCTTTCTTGTCTTTCCACAATGGATGAAGGACTGATTCCAGTTAAGTAAAAGAAAACATCCAGGCAGTATTATCACATTGAAAGGCCTTAGATTTATAATGTTCTATCTGACATTTATTTTTCATCCCAATAGACCCATATAATACTAAGATTAAGAAATAAATATTGCAAGAGCGTGCTGTTACGGGGAAAAAAATTAACAACTGTACTGTACTGTACTGCAGCCCGACACAAAACAGTGTTATCGTTACCACCCTAAAGGTGATTATTTTCCTATAACAGCAACTTTCCGAAGCATTTTAATTCTCTTATATATAATTTGCTAATGGTTACCATTATTTAATTTATTAATAAACAACATGAAATACTTTTGATCCATCATAGTTATAATTATTTCAATGTTGTGGAATGTTCACAAAACAAGTTAATTCCACTTACATTATAGCAATTATAAAAAGTTGTTCACTCTACATCCTCTCTTTTTTTTCTTGATTCAAGTTAATAATGTACAAATAATTGCTAAAAAATAATCTCATTACATAACACATTATAACATTTTCATTTTTATTTACGAAATAACATCATTTGTAAATTTATTTTTAGTCATAGATTATGTGATGCATCTTCCATACAAGATAATGTATTAGAATGATCGCATTAATATAAACCTGTGATTAGTCTTACAGTCTGCGCTAGTGCCAGAGCTGTGCTGTTAATAAACATCTGACCAATCAGATTTGAGAATTCAACAGCACTCTGGTGTAATATATTATAACACATTCAGTTCTAGGCCTTCGGCTGCCCTAATCACTGATAAGTGACTGCTCTCATATTTTATTGAACTTAATCATCAAAGACGAGAATAAAGCAACAGCATAACAGTCAATTTGAATATCTGGTTGCATGTGATTTTTGAGGGCTCTGTCATTTTGTTTTGCTCCTGGAGACTGAATTGTCCTCCTTCTTGATTGATGAGCATAATGAAGTACATGAAGCCTACTGCTGTTCAGATCCCCGTGACAGCACTAAAGCTGCACTCAGCACAGCAAATCACCAGGTTTACAGAGAGTCACCTCTTTACTGATCTGCCATTCTCTCTGCCTGAGGTGGAGAGCTGACTGGCATCAGACTCCCAGGAGCAGCCAGGGACTGACCCAGCATGGCAGCCTCTATTCCAGAAGGAGAGAGCAAGTGCATGGCTCACAAATCCATCACCTTTCGGCTAGAAGTGCCTCCTCTATCCTGAGAGACTCTGGAAGGGATAGAGGTGTCTGTCAAGAACTGCTGCAGGTGAGAAAGTGTGGAGTGTTGAAAAGCTGTCCCACAAGACTTGTGGAAAGTTCAAGCTGTCAGCATAACGTGGAAACTGTTCATGTCTACTGTGCTTAGACATACTAGAGTGTTTTATTTCCCCTCATCAAGTAGATGAAATGCAAATAGAGATCATTTTGGTGGTAACTGAGAAAGACGATCTAATTATTAGTGCACAGTCTGGATAAGATGATCTGGTAAATGCTGTAAATGTAAATCCTGGTTGTAACAAATAAATAAGTAAATACCCTCATTTGCACAAAACACATTATACAAATTATCCTTCTTAGGAGCTTCTAGGAAGACTCCAAGCTACATGATTGTTTGGGAAAGTTTCACTTTAACACCGGGCCTTATTTTTCACTAATTTACATTCAAGCACTAATGTAGTACACAGTAATGTTTGGATCAAACAGAGACATTAACTAAGCTGTTAATCACTCCTTTGTGTGCATGTGAGCTTTCTATAAGATATATTGCAGAGCAGTGCCAATATTAAAGTGTTCCTTAAACATCAATATATATGCAATGCTGACTGATGCTTCATGGTGATCTGGTGATCTCCGGAGCTCATAAGGTTTTATTTTGAAATATCGCCGCAGTATCACATTGCTCCTAATAGGTCTACTTATCAAAAAGATATATGCCGGACATATGTAGTCTGTTGTAAGTACATTAATGCCCTATTTTCTCCATGACAGCATTGCCTTAGAGGTAAGAGTTATGCAGTTCCAGTAAAGAGTGGTTGTATATATTACCAAATAAAAAAAACAGGATTCTTGCCTTGGCCTAAGAATCCTTGATGACACTTTACTTAAGTGTAGTGTTCATCATGATGACATCAGGTGATCTTCATGACAACTGAGCTTTAAACTCAGTTGTCATGATGATCCCCTGATGTCATAATGATGAACACTACCTTTAAGCAAAGTCATATAATAGTAATGATTACAGCTAGCCAGGTAAAAATAATTAAAAATGTAACTTGGTAACAAAAGTGAATACCTGGAATAACAATGTTATATAATTAAGGTTTTAACAGGGACATCCATTACAGTGTAACAACAGATTTATGTATATTTATTCTGGTCTTTAAATAGAGTGTCTTATTCCTGCTTATAAGAATTTAATGAATTCATAAATGATAATATCAAGATGCCATTATGACAAAGTTATGAATATTTTCTCATTCGTCTATTCATTCATCTTCAGTAATGGCGTTATACGGGCCAGGATTTAACAATTTAGCATAGCCAATCTACCTACCAGGTTATTTTTTTGGAGGTGGAAGAAAACTGGAGAACCTGGAGGAAATCCACGCAGACACAGGGAGAAAATGTGAACCTCCAATAGATAGTATCCAAATCTTACTGTAGGTTAGAACCAAGGACCTTGGAGCTCTGAGGTAGCAATGCTTCCTCCTGCACCACTCACTTATATTTGCCTTATATATTCATCTTCAGTAACCACTTTATCCTAGTCAGGATCACACTGGATCTATCCTGCTTCCACTAGGCACAAGGCAGGAGAATTCATCCCAGATGGGCTTTCAGTCCATCTCAGGGCACCATTCACTCACTCATTCATTTTTGACAGTGGGAGGAAACCAGAAAGCCCTGAGGAGACCTATGTGGACATGGGGTGAACATGCAAAACTCAATGCACTAAGTAACCAGAGTAAGCAACACTACCCACTGTGTCACTGTGCCAACCATGTACATTTACCTCACCTGAAATTATTACTGAATTTGTTTTTTTATGTTTGGCATGTCTCATTATTGACCATACCAAAAGAGCTACAAAGTCGCTATAGTTGTCATGACTTTGTCATGTCAGTCTAATCTAAGTCAGCCCTGAAAGTGTAATAAGACAAACTTATGTCAAAAAATCCATCAAACCATCATGACAGCAAATTTTTCAAATGCTGTTTTCATGTCAGCCTATACCTGTTGGTGTAAGCCTTGAAAGGAATGGTTTCTACGACGACATTGTTTACGTCAATCACAGAGATAGAATCCACAAATTTCATCAGGTTTTAGCTTTCTGACACGCACAAGCTTTCCACTAGCATCAAATAAGTAGGTGGACAATGGTAACCTCTTGTATGTGAAAGATTATAGTGATTATATGAAGTAAAAAAAACATTACAATTTAACTCAGTATGGCTTTTTATTTTTTACAAGACAAAATCATACGCTTCCTTCAAACTCCTCTGTTTGTCTGAGTGATATCATGTAAAGTCAGTGCATATTGTTACTGACACTGCAGTTCAAATGTTAATTATTTTATTATATTTATTATTATTTTATCATACCTGTTATATTCATATTTCAATTGCACAGTCATTATGCACTTAACAAAACTGTGTTTGCCAACAACTAATTATCTCTCTTTTTAGGTAACACATGAAGCGCTTTCGTGAACAGACACTTTATGCAGATTTTCACAGATTCACCGATCTTAAGATTGTTTCCTGTTAATCTCAGAAGCAGTGACATAGCTTACAGGCTCAGCACTGTGGAGATAAAACAGGTTTAAACTGGTCTGTATTATAATGCCACAGTACACAAGGAAAAATGATTCTGTGTGCTTTTGGAGTTTTGTTGAAAGATTTTATTACAGATTCCCATAGAAATATCTCAATACACCTTATGTTCTGTGTTCATTTCTGAGGCCTGTGTAGATCCCCCATAAAGGAGAGCAAAGACCTCACAATGTGCAACTGTAGATATCACCATGGCACCTTCCAGACTTAAAGAGCCCAGAATTTGCACTCCTGTCTACCTTATCTCCATCCCTGTTTGCTTAGATATGAGTATCTAGGGCAGGCTTTACAGAAACAACATACAGCCTAACACCGTGTACAACACTATAGGACCTCAGCTAATGTTGCAACCGACAAAGAAAATAACTGAGTAAATAGGAAAACCGCTAAAGAATGTTAATGAGGAAAGAAAATCTCTGCATGACAAATTCTCTACAAGGACTCTAAAAGGTCACTATGAAGATCCCAGTACAACATTGTTTAGACTTTAAAATTAAAGGTTTCAAACGTTCAGGTAAACGTTAGGAGCGGGGTTAGCAGATTGCTCCAATAACATTGAATACTATCAGGCAAAATGTGATTAGATTGAAAGGTTTAGAATGATTTAGAAGAAAGCTTTATTTCATTTAGCAGCTCATATGCTGGGAACAGCAACTGAAAGTGAGTTTCCAGAAGACATTGCAAAGACCACCCATAGGCCAGATACACTATATGACCAATTAAGTATGTGAACACTGAAGTATTGAATATCCCATTCCAAAACCTTGAGCATTAATATTGAGCTATTCCCTGTTTGGGCACAGATGTCAGATGAGAAGGGCTGGTGCACAGCAGTCATTCCAATTCATCCCAAAGCTGTTCAGTGCAGTTGAGATCAGATTTCTGTACAGGCCACTCGAGATCTTCCACTCCAACCTTGGCAAACCATGTTTTCATGGATCTCACTTTGTGCACAGGGGTTAGGCCACTTAGTTCCAGTGAAAGGAAATCTTAATTCTACAGCAAACAAAGACATTCTAGACAATTGTGTGCTTCAAACTTTGTCAGGGTCAGGTATCCACATACTTTTGGCCATATAGTGTATTATCATTGTTGTCTGAACCATTAAGAGAGGTGGAAAAAAGTGACAGAAGCTAATGAGTAGAATATACAGACTTCTGAATGTATGATAGTTGAAGAAGGGTATATAGGGTTTACAGCACACTCCCTCTGCAGGACCTGCAACCTGATGGGCATCAAAAGTGCCAGAACACACAAATTATCAAAACATGGTATGCTGAACGAAGGTATGGCCATTTAGATTTCTGCCTAGATAGGTTTTTGTTCAAGGGTAGGAGCGAATGGCCATCACCCTACATGGATATAATCTAGGTCACTGGTGTCAAACTCAATACCCATGGGCCAAAAATCTGCTGTATTCAATGCAAGTCAGACCCGTGTCTAAAAAAAATGATAATAAAAATAAAAGCTTCAGATACGCATCGGCCTTTAGTGTGATCTTATGATTGACTCCAAATCCCAAAATGTATCACCCAGTGTAGAGACCTACAAATATGTTGAAAAAATAAAAGTTGATGGGGTGCAAAGGTGAGATATAAGGTCAAGTAAATTCTTAAATGTCTTTCTAAATATTATATATTTTTAATATTTGGAAAACAGATATATTGAATAAACCGTTTAACGCTCGTGCAGCCCTCTGTTCAAATTGAGACATTTAATATTTTTAATAAAATAAAAAACATAGAACAAATTTGTTTCCATCAAAAACTCAGTGGCCTTGGCTTATTTTCTGTGAGGAACATTTACAACAAGAAACAAAATTTGAACACACATCCCAATAAATGGTTGAAAAGAGTACTTGAAAAAGAGGGGTCATAGATAAATATGAAATTAAAACACGTGTTCATGTGAAATGCACAAGATTAAACACTTGTGACCTCTAATATCCAGAGAAGAGAAGTCCCAAGGTCCTGAGCATCTGCAGTCATGGTGAGAAGGATTAAGGAGGAGGCTTCTTTTACCCCAAGCTGCATGTCCCATATATCCAGTGCCTAAAGTAAGTGTGAGTGACTTTTTTGTTATCGGTATGTGGTGTGTGTGTGTGTGTGTGTGTGTGTGTGTGCATGCACCTGTGAGCATTTTAGGTGTCTAACAAAGACTTTTCAACATTGTAGGTTGCAGCTGGTGCCAGGATTTCATACCAGCAAAGGACACTAAAACACCTTCTACATGTACCAAGTGTAGCAAGTACAATTGCAATGCACACACTAAGATTTTCATGTGTGTAGACAGAGGTGGACATTTGAATGGTGTTTGTTTTTCCACTACTCAAATTCATTATTCTAGTTACTAGAATGTAGTTCATCTACTTTACATATGAATGCACGCACACTGTTCTGTTTTATCCAATGTTATTTCAGAAGGATCAGAAGGATGTGTTTCATTTGTTGTAAACATAAATGAAAAAAAAACAAATTTGATTGTGTGTGTTTTCTATTTGTTTTTATAGCTGGTATTTGTTTTGTCATAGCCAATACTACTTTGAACATAAGATGGAGATAAAAAAAGAGTAACAAACACAATAGTTTTCAGTAGTCAAAGTTTTACAAGAAAAACACAATTTATGCTGCTAATGCATTAAGTTACTAATCATCAATATTGTTTGTAAGGGAGTTAGAGACCATTATAAAGAATGGAAATATGTCATTTTTCATGTCTGTGGTGTTTTAAACCTCCCAGTTATATCACGGATCAGTTAGCCCTTCTTTTTGCTAGAAACCTCCTACTCTACTGTCAGTAGATTCTACAGAAAGATTCTACCTACCTTTCAGATTCAGTAGAGGTTTAGATTGGGATAGTGCAGACTTCCTAAAGTTATACTTCTGTTGGTGAAAACCCTTATCTGCAGATATTCCTAGCTTGTAATAAACACTGAGAATCTGAAAATCAAACCAGTCTGCTTACTCATCTTTGACGAATTTCTGGCTCCTTGGATACAACCAAGGTGGGGTAGCCTGGGTGAGTGTGCCTAAAGTTGAATTAAACATAGTTAAGGGTTTTAACTATTCATTTTGTTATTAAAAAAGACAGTTCTTTGGTCTACTGTTTGGCATGTGTAAGGAAAACAGCAGCGAGCTCTGCCTTTTGACAATTCTAAGGTGCTCCATACTAATATATGGGCTAACTTCTAAAATTAATGAAATATGATCACACATATTGCAGCTGAATTTAGAAAACACTATTAAAAAAGGTTCTGGGCTGAAGTATAATCTGTGAACCCATATACTCAATGCTCTTGGTAAGTGTATTGTTAGAGTTTAGGCCATAATGATTCACAGTCATGACTCATGTGTGCTATCTGCTTGAAGTCAGCATTAAAGCACCAAGAGCAACAAGGTCTGTGCTTATTAGACAGAGCTAATTTTAAAATAGGAACCAGTGGCTGGAATATAGAAACATGCAGTGAAATGTGAGTTAGTTAGTGAATGATGAAAGAGCGGCTAAATGTTTGTTTGTTTGTAATTTATAACCATGCCAGCTACCATGAGTATTTTCATGGCAGGAAACAGGTCAAAATCTGTATCCCACTTTTCTGATGGTTGACAACAAAAGTAGCTGACACATGATCTCCCAATTTTGATCCATCTGATCTATATCTGATTATATGACTGAAAGCTTCCCCAGATACTTAAAAGTTGTTGGTGGTAATCATTGGGGTGTGTGTGGATCCATGATTATGTTTGTCATGTTAGGTTTGTGTGTTTGTTTTGATGTTCCAAGGGCGATATTAGAGAAGTATGCCTAACCTAGTACATTTACATCAACTTTATATGTCCTAGGTGGGGCTTAAATCCTGCTGTAGTGGCTTTGGGGCTGCAGTTACCACGAGCACCTTTGTTCTCAGGACTCCATCAGTGGACAGTGGATAGATTTTAACCAACCGGACTTCTTGCGAAAACTCTGATGAATTTACTGGTTGCACATTTGCACTATTTGTCCATATAGTACACAATAATAGAAGGGATTTATTTATAATTGCACTATCCATTGCACCCAGATGATGGGTTCCCTTTTGAGCCTAGTTCCTCTCAAGGTTTCTTCCTCATATTGTCTCAGGGAGTTTTTCCTTGCCACTGTTGCCTCTGGCTTGCTCATTAGGGATAAATTCACATATTTACAATATATATTTTTTAATCCATTTATTTCTGTAAAGCTGCATTGTGACAATGTCCATTTGTCCAAGCGCTATACAAATAAAATTGAATTGAATTGAATTAATCCATAGTCCAAAAGGACGAATATGCTTCGGCTTTCTCTAACACAACAATGAAGACTGAGGTGAGAATATTGATAAGCTGGGTTATTTTCATTGATTGATAGGTTTGTTGTGTATTGCAAGGCTAATTTGAGATGTCTATTCTACAAAGAGAGAGTTCTTTAGCCTCAACACATAAGCTTTGAATTGGTAATGTTCTGAAGGTTCCCAGGGAGAGGCATATGCCTTGATGATGAATGATGTCCAACAGCTGGATATATGATTTTCTGGCTGAGCTACACACCATACTTCCATAGTCCAGACATGACCAAAGCAGTGTTCGATAGAGTTTTAGCAGAACTGAGCTTTCTACTCCCCGCTTAGTTTTGGCTAAAACTTTTATGATATTCATGGCTTTAAAATAACTGGGTTTTTTTTTCAATTCTTGAAGTGGGGGATAAAAGATGATTTATTATCAAAGATGATGCCAAGGAATTTGGACAACTTTCATAGGGTCTCTTTCCATCGAGACCCAAAGAGCGTAATTGGCAAAAATGCACAGAGTTTTGGTCTTTTAGAACTTGAAGCTGTTTGATATGGACCAAGACTAGGTGGACAGTGCACAATACAATGCATGAATTTACCTCTAACAAACACAGATGTCATCTACATAAAGAATGTAGTGGATCACTGGCCCAACTTCCAATGTTGTTTATTTTGATACTAAAAAGAGTACCTGATAAAATACTATCTTGAGGCACTCTTGGCTCTTGCCGGTGTAAGTCAGAGATGGTATTATCTACCCTCACTTTAAAAACTGTGTTAGATAAAAAGTTCAAATTCAAAAGTCAATAAAAGTAGGCAGCTGTCCACTGAAAAAAAGTTGATGTAAATCCTTTAAAATGTACTTCCAGGTTGATTCATATGCTTTCTCTAAATCAAAGAATACAGCAATTGATGCTTATAAAAGCATCACATATGTAACTCTCAAGGCTGATGAGGTGATCTCTACTGCTTCTTCCTTTCCTAAACCCACACTGAGCATTACTTATAAAATGGTTGATCTCTGGCATCCATACAAGGCATTCATTACCCATTCTCTCCATAGTTTTACATAAACAACTTGTCAGGGCTATGGGATGATCTTTCCCTGCTTTTGGAATGGAAATGATTATTGCTTCTTTCCAAGATGATGGAATATGTCCTGATATCCATTTTTTTTTTAAGCAAGCACAAAGTAGTATGAGGTAAATTCTTTAAAAACAGATAGTGGATGTTACCTTACCATATTATGTTTATATTATGTTACAACTGTTTATGGCCCATATTAATTCTTCCATGGTAAAAGGTTGGTTGTACGATTCCAAATTATCGGAGAAAAAGTTAACACCTTTCTTTTCTTCTGCAGCCTGAATTGCTTGAAAAGCAGAAGTCAGTTTTCAGTAGATGAGTTTTTTCCAAAGGTTTCTGCAAGGATATTAGCAATTTTTGTTTTCTGGTTAATATTTTATCTTGATGTTTAATATGCTGAATTTGAGGTCTGCAATTCTTGCCCATCATACCACGAGTCTTTAATGAAATGCTGGATACAAATTGCCTGCCTTTTCCCACTCTTTTATAGCATTTTTGCAGTTGTCATTGAACTATGGCAGACAATTATGTTTCAGATTGGGTGAAGTTTTTGGAATAGTATCTGCTATGGAAGTTAGAATACTAGTAAATGTTTTAATAGGATCTGGTTCATCTTCAGTAAAAAGCATTAAACCTCTCATAACAGAGACTGAAAGAGGTACCAGTTTTTTTTTTTTTTTTAATGCCATCGCTGTACACTAGACCCTTCTTCTCTTCCTTTAAGAACTAGAATAAGTGGAAAATGGTCAGTTCCACAGAGGTCATGCCACACTTTCCATGAGAGATCCAGTAATAGCTCAGGCTGACAGATAGTCAAGTCGATCGCTGAGTAGGTACCAAGTCTAGAAAGTAGATAGTTTGGAGATCCATTATTTAGGAGGCATAGGGCATGCCTGTCAATGAACTCAATTCTCTTGCCTCTTGTGTTACTCTGATTACCACCATGTAAAGTACTGTGGCTATTAAAATCCACCATAAGTATGAAGGGTTGGGAGAGCTGCTGGACAAGGCTGTCCAAGTCTTGGTGTTTGAGTCATGTCTGGTGGAATGTATATTGAGCACACTGAAATAGCTCTCTAGAGCATTATACGCACTGCTGTTGCTTGCAAATTACTGTCCAAAGTGATCCGACTATGTATTGCATTATTCTGTATATTAATATTAATATAGCTGTGCCACTAGAAGCATGTTTGTTGTTTGCACCTAAAGAATTTAAAACTGTAAAATGAAAAATAAATAAATAAATAGTCAGCTGACAACTGGGTTTCTTGCAGACAGAATGCAAGATTATTAAAAGTTCTAGCTGCTGCAATTCAGCAAAATTAGCTCTGAAGCTACGAGAGTTATACTGGATGATGGTAGAATCCATAATTAAGTAGTTCCGCCTTGTTCTACCTTTGGAGAACAGCTTCTGCTGATATGACCACTATCTCCCTCATTTCGACATTTTTAATTGGTTTGGTTTTTATGTTCTCATAATGTGATACTTTAGAGTGTCAACCTCCAGCTTTGAGTTCTTGTTAATTGTTTGATTTTCTGTTGTTAAATCCTGATTGGTTTGGTTATAGATTGTTATCATTTCACTCTGATTTTCTGCACTTTTTGTCGCACCTTTACCGTTACTGACAATCTGTGGTTTATCCTTTTGTAAGCAGGTCAGAAATGTTTGGCAGTTGACTGTGGAAAAGGTTTCGCAAAGGTTTTTTTGGTCACTGAAGCAAAGGTTTTAGTTAAAGAATAGCAGAGGATTGTGGAAAACTGTTTATGGGCTTCAGTATAGCCAAGTTTCTTTGTACATCTGATTTTTCACCTTCTCTTTAATCCTCATTGGGCATTCTTTTGACATAGCCATATGTTTTCCTCCACAATTGCATCACTTGGATGGCTTCTGACAGCTTCCTTTATCATGACCCTCCTCACCACAATTACAACACCTATTCTATTTCTTACAGTTGTTGACCATATTTTTAACAGTTAAAGTATCTCAAAGGGTTGGGAATAAATAAGACAACAAGAACACTCATATATCCAATAGTGATTCTTTCTGGTGGGTGAGGTTTATTGAAGGTAATAATGCCAGTTTTAATACTTCTGTCCTCTCTTTTGAATGTTATTCTCTACATGTGAATCACTACTTGAGTTTTAAGTTCTCAGAGGTAAAGTTTGTGTGCAAATCTAAAACCCGCTTCTTGGATGTAAGTTTGGTAGCCATGTTTAAAGTGTTTTGCGACTCTTGACCAGCCAGTTGATTGGAATGGGCCACAACTCACGGCAAACGAATCACCCTGCACATAGCAGGGATTTCTAAATGCCTATTACACAACAGATTCCTGTAACCCTAGAATGGGAGTCTCCAGGGTTATTCTCTCTTGCTTATGGAGATGACCTTAGCACTACAGAGGGAAGGAGTGTGCCACTGTTCCTTTCACAAGCTGCTTTCAAAAGTGGGTCTTGTGCCTTACCTGCGAGTGGTTAAATGAGCGAGTGGATGAGTCACTTACTAAGTAAATTATAAGCATGAACCATCAAGTGCTTCAGATAAAAGTACAGGTGAACAGACTGTCCTCTTTGTGCTATACATTAATGCTATATTGTAATCTTATTGTAATTGCAAGCACATTCTATTTACTTGCTTTAATAGTCTAGGTGACTGATGCATTATCCATCATAATGAACAGCTGCAGGTATGAAAGGCACAAATCAGAAATTAGGCTTCACAAATGGCTTGTCATTAGCATATTTTAACCTCATTGCTTATAGCTATTGGTTGTAAAGGTAACAAGAATTATTACCTTTCATCTTCCTCCTGATTTTTTGTTTAACATTTTATCTGAAATAATGTTCAGTTTTCAAACAATACTAGATCCAAAGGCACTTGATTAACACTCCATGCAGCAGACACTTTACAACATTCAGATTTACATCAGGCTGTCAAAATGTCTACTATATCCTGTGTAGGATATCAGGGGGAAGTGTGTGTTTGGGTGTGTGAGTGTACACATTTTCAGTCAAGAGAATGTCACAGAATTCATGGTGACCATTGATTTTTCTTGATGATTCCTGAGTCCTGACAGCATGAACACTATCTGCAGCTGTGCTCTGAGAAAATGGTAGCCAATGTCTCTGGCAGTGCCATGTTCTATCAGAAATATTGCAATCACAGAAATGGACCTCTCAGAGTTACCCACAGAATTTTAACCATCAACAAGAGCTCCGTCACTAGTGGTACTGGTTGGATTGTAGAAAATGTGAGCCTGTGTTTTACAGTAGCCTATTTTTTGAGCATGTTCACTTCCTTAATTACAAGGCTTCCAACATTACAATTGCTACAGGTTTTTTTTTTCCAGTGACATCCTAGATTGCACAGACGTCATTATTTTATAGGTACAATAAATACAGTAAACAAACTGTTGAGATTTCAATTCATCAATAAAAATGTATTTTCCCCTCTTGAAATTAGTGTATTTTTGCATGAGATTTCAGTGGTGCTATGCTTTTAAAAATGGGAAGAACAGATTCTCTGTAATGTGGGAATACACAAATTTCGAGGATGAGACATTATATGGCTTAGTACTGGGAATGGATATCTGATTAGTGTAAAACAAATATTTCTAGGGTTTCATGCTGATTAATATTTGTTCTTTGATAGCAAACAACAGAAGATGCCCAGCACTTTTTCCCCTCCAGAATAACAACTTATTCATTTATTTATTGTCTAATTTTGGCATATGGGCATCTGTCTGAAACCAATTGAAATTGAAACATAAAATTTAATATTTATTTTACTTCACCTGGTGTAATATTGCACTCTCACCAGAATAACACTAATCTTTTATGGGGAAAAAGTGTTTTTAGAAACATGCAAAATAAAAAATAGTGAATAAAGTGCATTTATAGAAGTAAATTAATGAACCCTTTTCCTGGACATTTGGATGAATCTAGGACACGGGTAACATCAATACACTCCCACAGACAGATACAAAACATGGAAGTAAGGTCCAGACTACAAATGGGGAAAAACTCAAACTTTATTTTCTCTCTGTTTTGAAAAAATCTGAGAATTCCTGTGTGAGGAATTCACTTCATACAATGCTGAACATTTATGTACTTTCAAAACCAGATTACTTGATACTTTATCACACAATGTAGTCACCACAATGGGCCTCATTTATCAACCTGGATACAAACAGATTTATTAACTCAGAAATCTTTCATTCGAGCATTTACACAAGAAATTTGGTATTCATGAAAATCCTGTAAATTTAGAGATAAAAACCTTCATATACTACTGTTGCTCCTCAATGTGCATAAATTTATGCATTAGAATGCTAACTAATGTAAACCTTGACTTGCTCAACTTCAAATCATGTCATTTGCATGAATTACTCTACCTTTATATGTGGAATATACTGTTCAGGTTAAATTGCTTATTTTTTTACATTTACAGCATTTAGTATACGCCCTTTTCCAGAGCAATTTATAGAAGCGCTTTGGAATCTCTACCAAAAACACAACCTTTTGTGGGCATCACTATTAATATATTGTACCAAAAAACACCAAGGAAATGCATTTTTGGTACTTTCTAAATTTGCCTTGGATGTCTGCCTGCAAAGATCATGCTGACTGAGAATTCAATTTAACAAACACATGTAAAAAGAGTTTGCCTAAAGAGGGTTTTCCTAACCAAGTGTGCTTTACTCATGCAATGAATGCTATGGTTTGCTCAAACTGTTATATAGCTAACTGCAGGTCACTTACTGGTGATTTTCTATAGAATTACTTGTTACCACTAGTTACACACTATAGAGTGTTGCATATAATGTATTAAAAAAGAGCTACAAGCCTGTCACAGTTGATTGCAGTCAATAGGAAGCTAAGCTCCAAGATCAGCTCCATGGACAGCTGCCCCTTTAAATACAGCAGCACGTCAGTAAATCAGCACCATGGTTGGGCTCTCCAGCTGTCCTCCTGCAGCCAACATCTGTCCCACCAGCTGAACGCATCCACCAATTAAAAACACCTGATATGCCTACCTTCAAAGAAAACTTTCAAAACAGACAGTGTGTGCATTTTAGGATTCAACACTAGATTCTTAGTCACCAAAACTATAAAAAAATAATAAATTAATATATAAATATATATATATATATATATATATATATATATATATATATATATATATATATATATATATATTTTTTTTAGTTGTCTTGGCTTAAATCTTTCAGTCAGAAATTCATACATGGGTCTTTTTGTCAGAAACTTTGTTCTAATGTTCCCTCTAGTAAGGCTACTAATTATGGGCACTAGTCGTGGCACAACAGAAAAGCAAATTTAAAAACATCAATCAAAAAAAAGGGAGGCTATATGTAAAAGTCGTTATAATGAGACCTCTAAACAAAGCAAGAATGTAGCCGCTACCCAAACTGCAGGTGTGTGTCAGTCACTGAAACGTATACTGCAGAAATGTCAGAATCATAATGGCCTGGGGAACCAGCAAGAATGCTTGAAAGATGAAATGGCTGACAAATTGACAGAACAGAAAATGATTACACAGAATAAAAAGGAAACCTACTGAAGAAAAAGGAAATATACTGAAAATGTATTGAAATTCAGTGGCATTACGGTACTGCCAGCAGTCTACATACTAACTCGCATATAGGCTAAGCAAAATAAAATATATACGTTACAAAATTTAATGGTAAATTTAATATTTTAATTATTTAATAGTAAATAATTTAATCTAGTCCACAAACTAGGGGGGCATGGTGGCTTTGTCACTAGCACTGTTGCCTCGCACCTCTGGGGTTGGGGGTTCGATTCCCACATCTGTGTAGAGTTTGCATGATTGCCCTGTACTTCGGGGGTTTCCTCCAGGTACACCAGTTTCCTCCCCCAGTCCAAAGACATGCATTATAGCCTGATTAGCATTTCCAAATTGCCCATAGTGTGCGAGTGTGTGTGCAATTGTGCCCTGCGATGGGTTGGCACCCTGTCCACGGTGTCTCCTGGGATAGGCTCCAGGTTACCCCACAACCCTGTGTAGGATAAGCAGTACAAAGAATGGATGGATAGTTGAGAAAATAATTTAGACCATTTATTTAGTGCATTGTGGAACTGCGTATTATAACAGACCTATGAGATAACAGCTTTGATTCTTGTTCAGACACACATGAATTTCGGGTATTTTCTCAGTCATACTGATTCACTAATTCAGCTTACTGAAGTTACTTAATTCAAATGCAAACATCGGTTCTACGTGATTGAAGTGAGTAACATTAACATAATTTCTTTTCATACATGCAACACGATTTGATCATGTATTTTCATATATGAGCAGGATAAAAACTCTTTGGACTTTGGCTGGGACACTCAAGGGAATTCTGAGACGTGTCCAAAAGCCTCTTCAGTCTTGCATTAGCTGTGTGCTTCAAATTGTTTTCATGCTAAGCTTTTTTTTTTTTTTTTTTTTTTTGCCCCAGTCTGTGGTCCCTTATACTTTGGTAGAGTTTTATTTTCTTTAAGGCCTTTCTGTATTTTGCCCTGTTCGTCATTCCTGCAATCCTGGGCATACTCCCATTCCTTGCCTCAGAGAGGTTGGCAAAAGTGTTTTTTTTTCTTGCCTTCCTGGCCAAGGCACTTCTTTCCTGGCCACCGAGTTTGAAGTCTAAATACTATTGAATCCAGGCTAACTCAGAAAACTCTGGCACAGCACCAGAAATTGAACACTTTTAGCAATGGGGAAGGAAATGGTAGATTCCTTGAGGCAAGTAAGGAAGGACAACCTGACAGGGCTTGGCTGGAAAGCTCATAATAAAACCCTTCGCACTGCAGCTGCAGGCAGAAGGAGAGTAAGAGCAGTCTGTGGGGGTCTGAAGGAAGTCACAGAGCATCCAGTGTGCTTTTTGTACTGGACATGTCTCTGACAGTGCATCAAATTCTTATCTGTATATGTCTGTCTCTTCAGATTTCCAGAGCTCAGCACTGGTTCCCCCAGGCTTTTAAGGAGAGGTTGTCTCCCACACAGCCTCAACCCGGAGGCCACCCCCCCACACACACCCACACACACACCCACACACACACCCACACACACACCCACACACACACCCACACACACACCCACACACACACCCACACACACACCCACACACACACCCACGTCTCATTATCCTTCCTTTGGCATAATTATGAACACAGCTAATTAATGCAATACTTAAACCTAACCTAATCCTAACCTTAACCTCAATAACCAAAAGTCTGTTTTAGTTTTTCTTTTCTTAAGCTCATATTTTTGCTAAAAAAAATTAAAGCTTATTTGTCATTTGTACAGTACATCAAGAAATGTATATGCTGAAATGCCCGATGTGAGGCATATGTAATTTGACAACATGTAACAGTGCACAAAAGTCACAAACGCGCGTGCGCACACACACAAACTGTGAACCCAGTTTAAACAAAAATTATTAAAAATAGAATATATGCCATATGACAACAATATAAAAAATACAATAAAAGTAAGTATAAAGAGTGGATAAATGGAAAAAAAGACAAATAACTGCACCATGCTTAAGTCTCTCGCCCTGTCTAATTGCGAACATCTCTGACACAATAAGGCTCCTTGGGCAATGACTAATTATCACTAAGTAATCAAAAGTCATGCTGACTTGGATGTCACCTGGGTAAACATGGGCTGTGTTAAATGTTAATGTAGAAGGGCAACTTGATGTTAATGTGGGCTACTGTAACAAAACAAATGATTCAGACAAGAAATAGACAAAGGGTGAATAACAACAACAACACTGCTATCACCAACAAACCACCCTCCATTCCTGTTTGTCTCTTTGACTCACTTTCACATCTCTATCGGCACACATTATCACAACTGTATATGTTCTTTTATAATTTCAGATTGCTTTCTGATTGCTTTCAAATTGTCTAACGTTAGACAATATTTCTTCTGAGAGACAACATTCAGGAAGCCATTTCACTAGGGTTAAGCAAGGCCAAACACTTACATTCCAAACAAAACTACCTTCACTAAACATAAAACAGAAACTACAAAATGGTTCCCCAACTCCCTTCCTAACCCAAAACCAGGAGAAAAGTGATGAAGAAAATGACACTTACCCCCTTCCAACAGTTGTGACAAGATTATATACAGACCATATAGACAACAGACAATCACAGTAGCAAAAGGATTCATTGCTTTCTATTCTCTTTTATACTCCATACACAGGAAGTGCCCCACCTGTAGCACTCAGCAGCCCAGTATGGTGATGGCTCCCCCGAGGGAGAGGGAGGACAGATACAAACAGGCAAGATAATACAAAGCACAAAATACATACAAAGTATTCCATAACATCTAATAATGTTTGGTTCACCTCACTGATATCCCTAAGCTTTCCATTTTATTGATAACACCTCATTTATTTCTAACACTGTAAAATTACAATCTGAAATTAGTATTTTGAAGCAATAAGTAATTATGGGTGGTTTTTTTGTTTGTTTGTTTGTTTTTTTTTTTGCATTTTTTTGTTTTTTTTGTTTTTTTGTTTGTTTAGTCTGAATAGCCTTGTAGGTCTATCTCCACACAGAATGATGCAATGACATTATATAATGCAGTAAATGGCGCACAAGAAACCACTAACAGTAATTATCTCCAACAGGAAATTTAGCACTGAAATTAAGCCAATATTTCAATTTGCACTTAAGTATATTGCCCCCAAATAGGACACGAGTCAATAAAAAATAGGAAACAATCAGAGCAAAGTAATCTACAATCAAATTCACTTTATAAGTAACAATAATTACCACTAAATTAAAGCAATTAAATACACACTAGCAGCTAATTTAAATGATTGGCATTGACATCAGTGGCTACATTTACATCCACATCAAATTCCATTTACTGTAAGTTCTATATTCGGGTTACAGCCATATTCCTAATACGATGTTTATATGCATATAGGCATCAGAATATCCCTGTGTATATGATTGTTGTAAGTTTGCCTGAGTTGCCATTCCTAAATACCTAGCCTACAGCTGAGCATCTGTTAGCACCCACAATTCCTTGTGGACTATATATCTCCCTTCAGTGGATTTTCTGAATTAGGTGTTTACATGCAACAAATTTCTGATTAAAACAGGCATATTCAAGGGGTGGGTATCAGAATTTGGGGAATCAGGATATTGTCTTCATCTGAATCAGGCAATCGGATTGTGGCGTTTACATAAATCCATACTAATTAGAATATTTCCAAATTCTGATTAATATTGGAATATTGATGTGCATGTAAACATAGTCAGACCAAACCTTTCTAATGTGGCCTTTTAGATTTCAAATCTAGGAAGTGATTATGAAACACTACAAAACCCTTTCATCTACCTTTTACCCCTGATTGAAAATGCCAAGCCTTGCTTTTGTTCATCATCCACCAGTGCACATATGAGGGATTCCACGAGATCTGTTGTCCTTTGAAATAGAAGGCTCTTTAGTAAGTAATAAAGCTGGAATTAATTTAGAGCATCTACTTTGCCTTACATTTTAAGAAACGCATAGGCCAAATTTAAAAATAAAACAAAAGAAAATGAGCAGTGGGATAGGCAGGCAGCGAGTGTTCATTTGGAGAAAGAGTCTGAGGAAAAGCAGATTAAAGCTTAAGGCAGAAGGGGCTTGGATCAGGACTTGGAATATGCAAATTAAAGGAAGATTGAAACTAGATGACTACAAAACATTTTATGCTCCATAGCATCTTTAGGGACATACCCAGGCTCTCTGTGGCATGCGAAGAAGGCAGATTAGTTAAAAGCTAAATGGGCTGTGTTAAAAAAAAAATAAATGGACTGCTAATGTATTAATGTGCAATGTTTATTTCTGCAGGCACAAGTATATATAGTCATGACACAGTCTACATATGTTTGCAATGTGACTTTTGTGCATACTCTGTATGTAGTGTATGTTCTCTTCAGTTTGTAAATAATCAGTAAACAGTGTACATGTCAATGTTTCCTGTGTTATATTTACCATTTTAGTTTGTTGCAATACACATCTGTACTATTGTACTTTAACCAACAAGACTGAAAGATAATAGGTTTTCTAAAACATACAGTCAGGTCCATAAAAAATTTAGCCATTGACAAAGTTATTGTTATTTCAGCTGTCTACCCAGTATATTGGATTTTGAATTACAGTCCCCTCCAAAAGTATTGGAACAGCAAGTTCAAGTCTTTTGTTTTTGCTATACACTGAAAACATTTAGGTTTGACATCAAAAGATGAATGATATGATAGATCAGAATTTCCGCTACTTCTGCTATTTCCTGATATTTTACATCTAGATGTGTTAAACAACTTAGAACATGGCACCTTTGGTGGCAGACCACACAATTTTTAAGTGAGCAAAAGTATAGGAACAGATAATCTTAAAGAAAATTGAAGTAAATAACACTTAATATTTGGTTGCATATCCCTTGCTTGCAATAATTGTATCAAGCCAGTGACCCACTGACATCACCAAACTGTTGCATTATTCTTTTGTGTTGCTTTTCCAGGTTTGTACTGCAGCATCTTTCAGTTGTTGTTTGTTTTGGGGGTTTCTCCCTTCAGTCTCTTCAGGAGGTTAAATGCATGCTCAGTTGGGTTAAGGTCTGGTGATTGACATGGGCCGTCTAAAACCTTCCACTTTTTTCCCCTGATGGAATCCTTTGTTGTGTTGGCAGTGTGTTTTTGGTCATTGTCTTAATGCATATGAAGTTCCTCCCAATTAAATTGGATGCATTTCTCTGTAATTTGGCAGACAGAATGTTTCTGTAGACCTCTAAATTCATTCTGTGGCTGCCACCATGAGTTAGATCATCAATAATGATTAGTGAGTCTGTTCCAGAAGCAGCTATGCAAGCCCAAGCCATGATACTACCTCCACCATGCTTGACCGATCTTTTGTATTATGAGCAGATCATTTATTTCTCCACACGTTGGCCTTTCCATCACTTTGGTAGAGGTTGATCTTGGTTCCAGAAATTTTGTGGCTAGTCTCTGTATTTCTTTGCGAATTCCAATCTGACCTTCCAGTGCTTTCTGTTGATGAGTGGTTTGCATCTTGTGGTATGGCCTTTATATTTCTGCTCTCAAATTGTTCATCAAATGGTGGATTGTGATACCTTCACCCCGCCCTGTGGAGGTTATTGGTGATGTCACTGACTGTTGTTTCTATCTTTTTCAGGACATTCCTAACTGTTGTATTGGCTACGCCCAATGCTTGCGCAATGGCTCTGATCTATTTTCCCTCTTTTCTCAGCTTCAAAATGGCTTGTTTTTCTCCCATAGACAGGTCTCTAGTCTTCATGTTGGTTTATAGTAGATATCAGAGCTATTAATTGTTTAATCAATGTAACAGGACATACCTGGGCAACAAGAAACACCTGTCAGTCACATTTTCCAATATTTTTGATCACTTGAAAAATGTTCAATGTTCTAGGTTGTCAATATTTACAATATCAATATTTACAAGTTGATATATGTCTTATCTGTCCATAGGATGTTGTTCCAGAACCATACATGTTTTTAGAATTTTTTTGGCAAACTCTAATCTGTTCTTCCTTTTTTTAGAGGCTTACCAATGGTTTACATCTTTTGGTAAATGCTCTGTATTTACTGTGGTGAAATCTTCTCTTGATTGTTGATTTTGACACAGATATGCCTTCATCCTGGATGGTGTTCTTGAAATGGCCATTTGTAATGAAGGGGTTTTTCTTCACTCTGGAAAGAATTCTTCTGTCATCTACCATGGTTGTTTTCCATTGTCTTCCAGGCCAATTTATTTTTCTGAGCTCACCAGTGCATTCTTTCTTTTTGAAAATGTACCTAATGTTTTGGATATTGCATTGATGGGTTTGTTTGGATTTTTCGGCCTAATGATGGCTTGCATCACTGGTAGTGACAGCTCTGTGTAGCCAATTGTCCAATTATCTTTGGTCCCTTAAAAGGGGGGACCACATGTACAAAGTGCTATAATGTCTATACTGTTGACCCAATTTGGATGTATATATATATATATGCATGGAGGAGCCGGAGTACAATCCCCTTCTGCCTTCAGCTGTGCACTCACGCCACTGAGAGCTGATGCTGTCAACTCTCCGTCTCCTGTGGGCGCCGCTACTTTGGGACTGCCACACCACACGTGGAGACGACACCACCCTCACTCATCCTCACCATCCACTCACCCTGCACGTGTTAACTTTACCACACTGTAAATAAAGAGCACGTTCCCCCACGTTATCCTCGGTCTCTGGGTGCTTATGTGCTGTGTCTTAACGTCTCGCTATATATATATATATATATATATATATATATATATATATATATATATATATATATATTTATATATTAGCCATAACATTAAAACCACCTGCCTAATACTGTGTAATACTTTCTAATACTTGTACTGCCAAAACAGCTCTGACCCATTGAGGCATGGACTCCACAAGACCTCTAAAGGTGTGCTGTGGTATCTGGCACCAAGACGTTAGCAGCAGATCCTTTAAGTCCTGTAAGTTGCGAGGTGGGGCCTCCATAGATCGGATTTGTTTGTCCAGCACATCCCACAGCTACTTGATTGAGATCTAGGGAATCTGGATGTTCCTCAAACCATTCCTCAAACCATTCCTGAACAATTTTTGCAGTGTGGCAGGGTGCACTGTCTCGCTGAAAGTTGACTTTGAAAAGTTGAAAGGGAATACCGTTGCCACGTAGGGGTGTACTTGGTCTGCAACACTGTTTAGGTAGGCGGCACGTGTCAAAGCAACAACCACATGAATGCCAGGACCCAAGGTTTCCCAGCAGAACATTGCCCAGAGCATCAAACTGCCTCTTCCAGCTTACCTTCTTCCCGTAGTACATCCTGGTGCCATCTCTTCACCAGTCGTCCGCATGATGTAAAAGAAAATGTGATTCATCAGTCCAGGCCACCTTCTTCCATTGCTCCATGGTCCAGTTCTGATGCTCACATGCCCATTGTAGGCACTTTTGGCAGTGGACTGGCACTCTGACCAGTCTGCAGCTATGCAGCCCCATCTGCAGCAAGCTGCAATGTGTTCTGACACCTTTCTATCACAGCCAGCATAAACTTTTTTCAGTAATTTGTGCTACAATAGCTCTTCTGTGGGATCAGACCAGACAGGCTAGCCTTCCTTCCCCATGCACATCAGTGAGCCTTGGGCGCCCATGACCCTGTTGCCGGTTCACCAGTTGTCCTTTCTTGGACCTCTTTTGGTAGGTACTAACCACTGCATAGTGGGAACACCCCACAACACCTACTGTTTTGGAGGTGCTATTCACAATTTGGCACTAGGCAAAGTCGCTCAGATCCTTACGCTCGCCCATTTTTCCTGCTTCGAACACATCAACTTCGAGAACTGACTGTTCACTTGACCGGGCCATTGTAAGTAACAAGATAATCAATGTTATTCACTTTTCGTAAAATCTTTTATTCCATGTTTTTTTTAATCTGGCATTTTTTAATTTTATCTGATGTACTGTTTTTTTTCCTAAACAGGAGAACAAGAACAATGAGTGCAGAGTTTGTAATAGCCATTATATTCGCTATATTTTATAGAAATTATGTATAAATTTATAGTATTAATAATCTGTAACAATAATAGTCTATATCATTAATAAAAATTATAATCTCATAATAATAATAGAAAACATAATCTATTTGAAATTAAACACCAACACTCCATGTTTCTTTCTGATGCAACACTTGTGAAACTAGCACAAGAGTGAGGGGGTTTATCTATCTCTTTTATTCTCTTTTTTGTTAAATTATTACGGACTCAGCTGGCAAATGTATGAAATGTGTAATAGAAATGGATAGAAATGTTTAATCATAGAATAAAGGTAATCAGGAAGAAGAACTTTGTATTGATTTGCAGTGACTCTTCCATCTAAGGGCACAAGTGGCGCCAAACCATGTCAGCACAATTTGTCAGACAGAATAACAAACCCACCATTTTTTTCCCTTTAATTTGTCACCCAACTGTAGTATTCATACATGAACTGCACAGGCTGGGTAGTGAAACCAACAATGGCAACATAGTGAAACTAACAATGGTAACATACTGCAACAAGCTTTTAAGTAAGAAAGCAAAGAAAACAATTCAAGGTTTCATGGTATCTTCCTACTACGTTCTGTTAAAGCTCTCCCAGAATCAGTTCATAATTGGTGCAAAAGCAATTCCATTGTGCTCCATCCACGTTTGCCTGACTGCTGTTCAATGTTTCTAATCTCTCCCCATTTTCATTTAGTTGTAACATAGTAATCCATGTAATGAAAAATGAATAGGTGTGAACATGAATAAAGGAAAGTGTGATGCATTAGATCCGTTGACCTGCGGTCAATCAGTTGGAAGGTCTTTCTTGTGGCTGAAGTTGCAGTGCAGACCTCCCCTGCTATTTTCCCCCCATAGCAAGAGTTATGATCATCTGCCACTTGTGAAATGTCAAAGCCTCATTAAGCTTCCAGCACTCCTAGACACTTTTCATGAGGAAGAGAGAAAAACAGCAATATGATAATGAAGTAAAACATGTGGATGAGCAAGAAAGTGAATAGAGCTAGCTGGAATAGGAGACAAAAATGAAGTAAAAGAAAAAAATGTCAATGTGTGCTCTTCTTTTCAGCTGTGAGGAGTCCTGCAGAGCTAATTTAATACCCTATGTTTAACAGTATGTCAGTCTGTTTATAATTCGCTCTCGGCATAATACAGCCCACTTCAAAACAATCGCCTTCTGGAACAAATGGTGCATGTGTGCATGCATGGATGCTTTTAGAAAGATAAATCAAAAGATGTAGGGCTCACCCTGTCAAATTCTGCACTATGCATGTACATGTGGTGGTTATATGCAACAGTGCCATACAGCTCAAGTGAATATTTGAAGACTATAGATTGAGCTCAACATGTGCAAATATAAAAAGTTAAAATAATGTTTTTTTTTTGTTGTTGTTGTTGTTTTTTCCCCAAGTGCACAGCCACTTGACTGCACAAGTGTTGGTCTAAATGGTGAAGCAATTTTACAAAGCCCAGATCTCTGTCTCTTTTGATTACTCAAAAAGATATGACTGAAACAAAATGAAACATGCACACAGAGTGAGAGAGAGAGAGAGAGAGAGAGAGAGAGAGAGAGAGAAAAAAAACACTTGGCATAGACGGGACACATTTTTCAAGGACATTCCAAAACAATTAAATTTTGCTTTGGCTAACTTTCCCATCAGTCCTTAAAATTTAGAAATCAAAGATTGATTTTGGATGTCAGCCAATTTCATTTGATCAGAAGTGCATTAAATGGTAGGGAAGAAAGCAGATTGAATTCAAAGTTCAATTATTTGTGATGTTATATTAGTTATATAGCCATATGAAACCAAGCAGGAAAGAAAGACACTTGTCATGCTACTGGGTGTTTCTGTTTAATGGATGAAAATTGCAATGTTTTCATATGTAAAATGATACATAGTCTGATCTGTGTTTATTTTCTTTGTATCACTTTACGCTGCTAATTGTAAATATACATACATATATATATATAGCATTCTTTTTGAAGGCACCTTTGCCTACAGCATTTCTTTGCATGTGCCTAAGACTTTAGCACAGTAATGTATATATATATATATATATATATATATATATATATATATATATATATATATATATATATATATAACATTATAAATATATATAATTGTACTCATATATTTATTTTAAATATCCCCAAAGAGGTCATTTCAATTTCAATTTCAAATTCAGGGGATGACTTGACTTCATTTTCCATGCCATAAATGGCTGAATATTAATAACCTGCCAGAATCTTAGTATTTGCTGAAATGAAACTGATCCTCAATTTTGCTTCATTTTTGAGCTTTTATGTGAGATATGCAATAAAAACGAGAGCAACTGTCATTCATTAAAGTGCAGTCTTTAGTCTTTTCTTTCTTCTTCTTTAAATCAATGTGCACATGCATTGATCTGACTAATGTGTATATTTGGATATTTTTCATGAAACATTCAAACTTTTGAAACTATTCATGAAAACATCTGCAATTTGCTCTTTGTAAGTTTTATATTAGGTCATCTGTCTTTACCCAGACAATAGGCAAAAAACAAACAGTAGTCCAACCATACTGATCAAAAACAGAATTTTTACACTTGGCCTGAATACTTGAGTCTGCATCCAGGAATGATTCTGGGCTTGTTTGAGGGAGATACTCATAATCGCAGGTTTGCTTTCATGTAGAAGAACTCTTTCCAGTCAAGGGATGGACTGAGCAATTCCATATGTCACTTTGTACTTTGTGGGTTTGCAAAATGGTAGATGCTTTGTTCATCTATTTATTTGGATTTGGATTTCCTCATTTCCTTACTAACACTCAAGTTGTAAAGAACAGTGCTTTTTGGATGCATGGCATGCCATCATGCAGGAATACCTTCAAAAGGAGTCGATCTCATATAAGAGCCATGGTCTGGTTTTATATAACAGCAAGGTGTCCCCTATCCTCTGCTAACCATAATCACCCTTTCCCCACACTCATGAAGCTTAAAATAGGAAGTAACTAAGTTGAATCAATTGTCATTCGGCATGCACTCGGCAAGTGTGAAAATGAAAGATAAAAATTATTTACATATTTTATTTATTACATCTTATAGTAAAGTATTAAAAAGTGCAGTTGTGCATTGTGACTATTTTAATCATTATATAAACAAAAGAAATCCTAGATGTACTGCAAAAGGAGCTCAACATAAATGGTATGACATCAATATGACAAATATATAGCATCTGGCTCTGTCTATACAATAGTATTTCCAAATCTTGGTTTTGAACTATCTGCCATTATACGTTGCTGTTGTTGTTGCTGTTGTTTTTGTTGTTGTTGTTGTTGTTGTTGTTGTTATTTCAACACTTTTAACCCATCGGCTGCTCCAGATTAACTCTTGACTCCCTTTTCCCTTTTTCAATCCAACTACATAATATACTTTGAGATGAATAACTGAATAATGCATCATTACTTTCTGAGGTTAAACTCATGAAGAGCTTGATGATGTTTGCAGTGAAGTTACGTGAATGTACTTCAGTGTGTAGTGCAGAGGACTCCGTGACCAGGACTGGGCCAACAGCAATCCATGGTGATGTGGAAACCATCTTAATAGTTGAAATCAGTTGTAAATAGTTTATATACATATAAATTAAAGATAACTCACTCTATGATTTCAACAGTGCTTCATGTGCACATTGGAAACAATGGCATATGCATTAAAAATGTGGTGCACTTTTGCGTTAAAATAAATACTAGATTTTTCCTCTAAAATCCAGCCTTTGCAATGTCAACTGAAATCATGAAACTTAAAATAGAAACTAACTTTGAGAAGTTGAACCAATCATTTTACTTGACATGCAGCACAGAGAATGGATAGCTTCCACACCTGATGCAACCCACACCAGAGTTCGGTGGACGCAACCCCAGGACCATGGATCAGTTCTCTGGATCGCTCCTGGGCTTGAAAACTGCGTTCTCATTTCACCAAACAGAAAATGGCCCAGAGTCCAGAAAAAAGTGTGAAAAATGACCTTAATCACATTAGGCATCACATCTTTACCCAGTAGCCTACAGTCACACTGACACACCCTCACTTTCTTTTGTGTTCCTGTATGTGTTTCACCAGTTTCAGGAATCATACTCAAGGGCCCAAATCCACTGTGTCCCAGTTCTGTCTGTTCTTTCCCTGTTGTGTGTGCTCGAATATGTATCAGGGGACAGATGCACACACAGTCAGAAAAAAATCACCTGCAGGCTGCCCTTTTACTGTACTCAGCTGTACAGGCAGAAGGTTGAGAGAGACTTCTCTCAGTGGTAGTGTGGTACTGGTAGTCATACTACCATACAATCAGTACAGAATAATCAATGAAAAAAATATATGGGACACAGCTCACAAGTAAGTGGATGTTCATAATAAAGGCTTCACCCAGACTGGCTGCTTTTATTTGGGTCTAGTTATTTTTGTCATGTAGCCTAGATGCAGGCTGGTTGTGCTTGAATGTTTTGGCCTTTGTTTTCAAAGTTTATTTATTTATTTATTTATTACTACATCTCAGTGGGACAGTAAATAGTAAAGTATTAACAAGTGCAGTTGTCCATTGTGTCTTTTATATAAACAAAAGAAATCCTAGACGTAATGTATATGGTTGCATGAAGCAATATGAGCCCAACATAAATGGTATGACATCAAGATGACAAATATATAGCATCTGGTTCTGTCTGTACAATAGTATTTCCAAATCTTGTTTTGAACTAGCTGCCATTATACATTGCTTTTGTTGTTGTTGTTGTGGTTGTTGTTGTGATTGCTGTTGTTATTTCAACCCCTTTAACCTATTGGCTGGTCCAGATTTACACTTGACCCTCTTTGACCCTCTTTGACCCTCTTGTGACCGCACACATTTCCTATATGTTTCAATCCAACTATATAATGTGCTTTAAGACGAATAACCGAATAATATATCATGACCTTCCGAGGTTAAACTCGGGAAGAGCTTGATAATGTTTGGATTGAGGTTACGTGAATGGGCTTCAGTGTGTAGTGGAGAGGACTCAATGACCAGGACCGGGCTAACAGTAATCCATGGTGATGTGGAAACCATCTTACAGTCAACAGTTGAAATAAGTTGTAAATAATTTATGTACATCAGTATGCCAAATGATAAATTAAAGATAACTCACTGTATGACTTCAAATGTCCTTCATATGCACATTGGAAACAATGGCATATGCATTAAAAATGTGGTGCATATTTAATATAAATAGATTTTTCCCCGAAAATCTAGCCATAGCAGTGTCAACTGTACTGGCAATGGCAGTTCTCCAAAGTTTTTTTTTCCCTTATGTTTTGTCCTTCTGGCTAATACATTCAGGAAACCGGGTCCTTTTTACCTCTCTTTCCAGTTTCTTTATAAATATATTTTCTGGGAGTGTTACATTTAGAACATACAGTACAGGAACTTGTTACATGAAATGCAACTTTCTTTAATCATTCCCATGTCTCAACACTAACTAGTCCAGTTCTACCAGCATCCCTAATACAATGTGTATAATAATAAATAACCAGAGAACCTGTAGGGAGAACATGCAAAAGTCCATACAGGCAGAAACTGGGGAGCCACACTACCCATTGCACCACTGTACTCCCATAATATTTTATAATTATAATAAGAAAATAATAATGAAATTGTTGTGAGTTTTTGTTACCCAGTATACATATACCATTTGAACTGAGCCAGTTGTTACTATTCATTTAGACATCAAGTGAAGTAAAGTGACGTGTAGCCAAGTATGGCGACCCATACAGCCTTTTTTTTTTTTTTTTTTTTTTTTGGCTGCGGGGAGCAGTTGGGGGTTTGGTGCCTTGCTCAAGGGTCTCACCTCAGTCGTGGTATTGAAGGTGGAAGAGAGCGCTGGTCATTCACTCCCCCCACCTACAATCCCTGCCAGACCTGAGACTCGAACCCACGACCTTCAGGTTGCAAGTCCAAGACTCTAATCATTAGGCCGTGACTGTTAAGTTGGCTTAAGTAATGTCTTTATACTGGTCGGGGTCTCAATGCCTAAAGCCTATCTTGGGAACACTAGGTCCAAGGCAGGAATACACTCTAGACTCTAATCCATCGCAGTAGCTGTTATTATATCTCTGATAATTACATAGTCTTTTTCTATCTGTGATCTATTTGTAATACCATCAGGCACTAAATTTAAGTCCCCAAGTAAGTCTCCATGCTAAGAAAAAGTTCTTGTATTAAAAGAAAAAACTGCTTCAGTTTTCACGGATATAATTACTATGTGTCAAGATAGTTTAACAGGCACTGAAAAATAATGGACCTACTTAATAGCTATAATAATGTATCATTCCTTGAAACTAGGTGTATACTGTATGTAGCACATTACACATTGTTATAATAGTTCTGAAAACATCTAGGTTTCATGGAATTAAAATCAATAAAAAAAAGAACTGCTGAGTGGAAAACTGTTGGACCCTTAAAACAGTGTGTAATACATGAATTGGATTTACTCTGATAGTCAGTATTCAGTCCTCCCCCATCTGACTGGTTCCAGACACAAGAAGGAATCTATTCCTCTCACTTAACACAATAAAATATGTTGGTGGAACGAAAAAATTCCCACATGAGACAGGTATCTAATAAAAGAAAGGTCAAAATCAGCAGCTCCTGCAAACAGAGGTGGACGCTGACAGGTCTGGTATTTACTCTGCAGGAGTTCCCATTGAGCGGGTGAGCAAACTGAGGAGGAGAAACACGTGCTTCAGTAAGGGAGAGCTCACTGTATTTGCATTCTGGTCTTCACTGACAGCAGTAGGAGGCAGGAGGTGAGGGGGAACACAGTCTTGGTAATAACTTCATGCTGCAAATATTGTAAAAAAAAAAAAAAAAAAAAAAAGTGTGTTTTTAGAATTTATGACCAACACACTAGTAAGAAGACCTAGACTTGACCTTAACTAAACCCTCCAAGGTAAATTCCATATTCATTTTTGAATTGCTAAGTTACCTAACCAGTGTTTATTGTTGTGTCAATTTCTGTACTTTGAAATTTCAAATTTTGGCTTTTATTACTTTAAACATGCTCATTTCCAATCAATAGGATAACATAAATTCTGATCTTAGTTTAGTAGCGACCACACACAGGAATACTAAATATTACTAAAGTACATATTGCAAAGTGCTTGATTATTTCTAAAACAATTGAGTAATCTTCTTCTCTAGCAATTAAAGAACCACAGACATGTTAACACAGGTAAGTAAATCAGCAGGCACACTCCACTTAAATCTTAAATCTACAAATACAGATATGAGAAGCTAATTACTATGGGAATCTAAATGCTAGAGCATTTAATGTGTCTTAAAACCCTTTTGTATATTGGACATCTGCTCTGGGGGTTTGATTATAATCAGATTCTCCACAGACATGCTGGAATTAGTGTAACTCAATAGCCACGACTTAAGTAAAAGTAGGAAAGTAGGAGTAATTCCTCTGTAAATGGAAACTCCCTGAGCTAAATCCAATACAGAAAAATAAGCATCCTGATTTTGTTCTATTTATGGAGCTTTTTGCTTCTTCCTGCATTAATTAGTTGATATTGACCCCTATTAATCAAAGTTGTGTAGAAAAAAGAATAAATCTGAGTGCCTTGAATAGACTGATGAATGAATCTGGGTCTGAATTATGAAGGTTTCATACAATATCAAAATAAATGGTGATTTGAGCGAAAATGGTGAATCTGCTTCAGTTGTGTGAACAGTTGAAAAAAATTAACAAACAGTAGTGTTGGACTTAAGACTGATGAAGCTTAATGGGCTTAAGTTCAAGGTCAAGTTCTATGTCAAAGGCACATGTAACTTAGACATTCCTTCGATTTACTCAAACTCCACGCTGCATAACTCGTGTAACATCTGAATAGCATTTAATCTCTGATATATATGCACCTGTGAACATATATATATGTGTGTGTGTGTGTGTGTGTGTGTGTGTATATATATATATATATATATATATATATATATATATATGATGAAGGGCCAAACAAGAAATAATTATATGAATATCTGAATATATATATGACTTTGATTGTGGCTTGGATGTTGGTAAAAGAACCAGGCCGGTTTGAGTCTATAGAGTCTACACAGAATGGTGCAAAAAACAAAAAGCATTGGGTGGGCAACAGATAAGAGAGGTCAGAGGAAAATAGGCCAGATACGTTTAAGCTGTCAGGAAGGATATAGTCTCAAATAATCACTCTTTACATCCGTAACGAGCAGAAAAGCATCTCAGCATGCAAAAACATTGAACTTTAAGGGGGATGGGCTACGTGGATAACTGCATAACTGAACAGCTGTTCCTATTAAACATGGACGGTGAGTATATATATATATATATATATATATATATATACCCCCATAATATACCAGGGTCATTGTATACCAGGGTGATAGCATATTGCACATCCTTTGGCCTTCAGAGTAGCATAAATTGACCTGGGCATGCATTCTACAAGACACTGAATGCACTGAATGTATGTATCCTGGGCATGCATCATGCTTGCATTGTGTCCTTTCCAACTCTGCACAAAGATATTTGATAGAGCTGACATCTTGCATGACTTGGGTAACAAAATGTTTTATATAATCTGTAGGATGGTAGGTGCCTGTGATCAATATGTTTTTTTCTACAAATGTTCTTTTTGTAGAAAGAAAGAAAGAAAGAAAGATCTATTCAATCCTGTTAAAATAGAAAAGGAAGGAACGGTAAATAAAGGAAAATAAAAGCCTTTTCCACCAAATCTGTACTTTAAAAATATCAAAACATTTTATTTTGAAACATGTGTTATACTTTAACACTAGCCCTGAAATTAAAAAAAAAAAAAAGTGTGCCAATATTATTTGCATAAACTTCAATGTTAATTTCTGTTATGTGGAATATAATGCAAAAATGTATCCTGGTGCATGTGCTATTATATTCATAGTCGAAACTTTTTAGGCATTCATTTTGATCTTGAAAGACAAATAATAAATAAATACATTGCAAAGAATTATGCATAATGACAAGGTGCTTGTAATGGATAGAACTGCTACCACAGAAAACATGTATTCAGAGGCTCCTCACCTTTAGATTATCAGATGCACCATATAAAAGTTCTGTGGATTGAATGGTTCGATATTACTCACATCTGTAGAAGCATCCCTAAATATGACATCTTTATGTACTGTTGTAAGAGCAGCCCAAGACATTACCCCTCACTGCCAGCAGAGGTTTTGGTCCCCAGACTACTGATGCAACCTCTGCCTCTGGTTCATTTCATGAAGTCCAAGTATGTAAACATACTGTAAACGTTAATTTATTTTAAAGTCTTGCCCAACTTTGTGGTTGTGTATGTGTTTGAAGTGTGTTTGGACTGTGGTTCCAATCAGTGTGTTACTCTACTGATTGTCTATGCCATGCTTGGCCCTCTACCTGATCTCTTGTTTACTCTTTTGGATTGTCCTTTGGCCTGATTGTGCCATGACTACCCATGCTTTAAAAACTGCCTGGTTAAAGACAATTTTCTGGTTTGCAGGCTTAGATGTCGCATGCCTAAATTTTGCATTGAAGCCCATGGATCCTCACTCTCTCAAGGTCAGCTAATAGGAGCACATGCCCAACAGCTCCAGCAGATCTCTGTTGCTCTGGAGCAGCCCATAAGGAAATGCTTAGAAAACGCTACCAGTACAGTTCATGCCGCAGTAAATCGTGACCCAAAAACCTCCAAAAAACAGAACCAAACACTCCTAATCTACCTGTAGCTCTACAAGGAAAATGCAAGGGTTTCTTTGGTGCAGTGCTTTGTCTTATTCACCATCTTTTCTGTGACAGTAATCAAATCACTCTTGTGTTATAATTATTCACTGGAAGAGCTGTCGATTGGGCTACCACCATTTATGACAGTCAAACAGCAGTCCAGCAAACCTATCACCAGTTTGAACATGACTTTTGAGAAGTATTCCATCACTTAGTGTCAGGAAGCCTGGAAGAGCTCCTAACATTTTCACCAGGAAACTGCTTGCATCGGACTATGGACTAACATTTCATACTCATTGCAGAAAGCAGATGGAATGAACTCAAAACATGTAAGACATTAGATACTCCAGGGAAAGGGATGGGAACTTAATCAGATCAAAACAAAACCTTTCTTTAAATCCATGGGAATGGAAACTAGGTATGGAATAAGGAATGAACATAGGTCACTCAAAGTCAAAGAAAAGATTTGTGCTGTGGAGGAAAGAGCCATTTCTGGGAAGGATGTCATGCCTGTCCCCAGAGGCACTGCCTAGGTGAAAATCAGTGTCACAAAGTTGTTAGAATGTATACTCACCAAACACTTTATTAGGAAGAACTGTACACCTACTAATTATCTAATCAGCCAATCGTGTGGCAGCAGTGCAATGTATAAAATCAGGCAGATATGAGCCAGCAGATTCACATCAACCATTAAAATGGGGGAAAAATGTGATCTCGGGAATTTTGACCGTGGCATGATTGTTGGTGCCAGACGGGCTGGTTTGAGTATTTCTATAACCACTGATCCTGGGATTTTCAAGCACAACAGTCTCTAGAGTTTACTTAGAATGGTGCAATAAAGAAAAAACAGTGAGCAGCAGTTCTATGGATGGAAATGCCTTGTTGATGAGTGAGGTCAACAGAGAATGGCCAGACTGGTTTGAGCTGACAGAAAGGCTACAGTAAGTCAGTTAATCACTCTGTACAATTGTGGTGAGCAGAAAAGCATCTTAGAATGTACAACATGCCAAACCTTGAGGCGGATGGGCTACAACAGCAGAAGACCACATCAGATTCAATTCTTGTCAGCCAAGAACAGGAATCTGAGGCTGCAGTGCACACAGGTTCACCAAAACTGAACTGAAGACTTGAAAAACATAGCCTGGTCTAAAGAATCTCTATTTCTGCTGAGATACACATATGGCAGGGTCAGAATTTGGCACCAACAGCATGAATCCGTGGACCTAACCTGCCTTGTGTCAACAGTCCAGGCTGGTGGAGGTGGTGTAATGGTGTGGGGTATGTTTTCTTGGCATATTCTGGGCCTGTTAATATCAATCATTGCTTGAATGCCACAGCCTATTTGAGTATTGTTGCTGACCGTGTGCATCCCTTCATGGCCACAATTTACCCATCTTCTAATGACCACTTCCAGCATGATAATGCACCATGTGAAGAAAGAAATATTCATCTCAAACTGGTTTCATGAAGTTGACAATGAGTTCAGTGCTCTTCAGTGGCCTTCGCAGTCACTAGATCTGAATCCAATAAAACAACTTTGGGCTGTAGTAGAAAGGGAGATTCACTGCATGAATGTGCACCTGAAAATCTGCAGGAATTGTATGATGCAATCATATCAACATGGAACAGAATCTCAAAGGAATGTTTCCAACATCTTGTGGAATTCATGCCATGAAGAATTGAGGCTGTTTTGAGAGTAAAGCGAAGCTCTACCCAGTATTACTATAGTGTTCCTAATAAGTGCTAAGTGAGTGTATTTTCCCAGTTAGATTGTCTTGATAATCATGTTCTCACTATTTTCCAGCCCTTATTTTTATTAGGCTGTTTTTTATTATTATTATAGATTATTAGGCTGTGCCATAGTCCTCCTCACTGAAATCAACTCCCTCTGTCAAATCAAATCAGGCACTGAAATTTGTTCTATGGAGGAATATGTGCAGGAAGCCTTAGAACTGGGGTACATCTCTCACTCCACTTCACCAGCAGCTGCAGGCTTGTTCTTTGGCCCTGCATTGATTGCAGAGGTCTAAATGCCATTAGCATATCACTATTCTTTAGAATTAATGCCATCAGCCTTGAAACAGGTATGAGGGCCCATATCTTCACTAGCCTAGATGCACACAGTGCATACAAACTCATCCAGATCAGAAAGGGAGAATGGAAGAGGTCATTTATCTGAATGTCAGGTCACTATGAATATTTAGTTAGTTCCTATGGACTGATCAGTATCCCCTCCTTGTTTCATACCTTTGTGAACTAAGAAAGTTCCAAAGACATCATTCTTATATTATGATCCTTGAAGCAAGACTATATCTATGACGACATCGTGGAAATATACCCAAAAATTACCCATGCACCTATTCATTTTAAATTCCACAGAGAAAAATTATAGAGAGCTCCTGGCCATAAAAGTAGCCTTAGAAGAATAGATGTACTGGCTGGAATGAGTAGAGCATCTTTTGTTGTTTCTCCCATACCACTGTGTGTATATATACACACATACACACACACACAAACACACACACACACACACACACACACACACACACACACACATATATATATATATACATACATATATATATAGACCCTGTACCTATTTTTCAAGCTGGATACGAAGGAATATATTTTAAATTGCTCATATGGGCATTTACAAAAGAAGTAATTTTGGGGGAAAAAGTTTGTATCCTACTCCTGCTGCTGTGTGTAAATTTACACATAAGAAGACTAACTAATGTAAACCTCAATTGATCGGCTTCAAATCGTATAAGTCTTACTGAGTTAGTGAACTTTTATATATACAGATTATGCTGTCAAGTTTAAATAGCATGTGCTATTTTATTTACACACACAATTTGAATGAAAATTTTCAAATTGTCAAATGAAAATTTTCAAATGAAAAAGCTTCATATTAATGGTATTAACTAAAGGAATATTAAAGACTAAAAAATAAAGAAAGCAAGGCAATCTAAATCCATACATTAATAATACTAGTCATTCAATTAAGAATGCCTCTATATAAAAGGACAACAGGCTCAGGTGGTGTACAAGTTGGTTCATTTTGTCATGTTGGAATTTTGTGGGCATCACCAACTACAAATCAGCTGTGCTTTGCACGTGCCTGTCAAATTACGGGTGATTGACTTTCATCAACATACACATGTAAGTACGAAGACAGTTTTTCTGAAACTTTTGTAATCCAGCAGAAATTTTTAGTTAGGTTTGGCTTAAACAAACATTTACACACAACTATCTATCAACAGATTGATAAATGAGGCCCATTTTATGGCCAGTTGTAATCTTCTGACTGTTTTCGAGCTCCATACCTATGAATGCACAGTCTGCACAAGTATCAATTTGCTTTTCTTGTAATCTACTTTTAGTCCTAGAGCTTCCACATGTTCCACATCAGGATCTCTGTCTGGCTGGTCACTGTCCACTCAGCAGGCGGCCATCTAGTTAGAGGAGTATGCACAGACCCTGGCTTAGTTTGCCCTCTTTCAGTATTTTATATCTAAAATGAGATAAATTCCACCACATTTTTAAATTTTTTTGGAAATGTTCAGGTTGAATACTTAAATCAAGAAATGATGATCTTTCTGGTTCTATTGCCTGGTTCCTTGTAATGACTCAACTTATGTGGTCAGTAGCTATTGGGTGGGGTCTTGTACCTCTGTGAGGTGATCGGACACCAGGATCCCTTGGCAGTTTCAGTAAATCATGCTCTAGAGGTTTGATCATGCTTTGTCATGGCAGGAAACTACTTTTGTGTTGTGGGCTGTCATGGCAAAGCCAATGCAGTTTGTGCTATATCCCTACAGTCTTTGAAATCCAACTCTGTGGGAATAATGTGATAGCTCTGATAGAAGCTAGAGGCAATCTGTTGCTTCTTATGTTTTGTGTGTGTCTTGCATGGAAAGAGGTGATCATTTAATCCTTCCTGGCCCTGTGCGCCTAAGACAAGTCCAGGTACCAATGTCAGCTGGCATAACCCGTTTTTACCAGGCTCCAATAATGGCATTTCAGCCAACCAAACTTGTCTCACATGCATTAGCAGTCAGTGATTTGTTGCTTCCTGTTGCTATGACTCCCATAGATTTAAGTGCTGTCTGCAGGATCTCTGTGCCCATTGCATCTCTTTCTGCAAGCATTATTTCCTTAAGGGCTAGAATCATGTGTAGCAGTGGATTGTGTGTTTCTACTGTTCACACGTTATAACTTTATGGACTTGTTAAGATTGTAACGTTATATAATAACCTTATTCTGTAACTGCAGTTAAATGATATTTTTAATTAAATGATTACTGTTAAATATTTTAAATTTATGTTTGACTGCTTTGTATAGTATACAAGCCACACTGTGGCATGTATGAAAGGATGTTTAATGTTCACTGTCATGACAGCAGCATCAAAAACAGTAATGGCAGAAATTACGTAAAGGTCAAGTGTTAAAGACCCACTGTTTTCTATCATTATATTGTTGGGAAACTTTTGGGACATAGATTATAAGCACTAGTGTGGATAGATCCTAAAATGGCATAAAATCACATTTAAAAATTCATTAAAACTTTTGACTTTGATACTGCAGCAGAGGTCACACACTGGTGAAACCACAAGTGAAGAATTTGGATAATTGATCATAGGATACAAAATTGAGTTTAGGATTTTTCATTCCTTCTTTCTGAAAAACCAGGCAAGGGTGAAAACCAGACAAAAATGATGGCTTTAGACTTGGCTAAAGTCTAAGAATTGTTGTATATACTCACAAGAATTTGAGGGACTGGGGAGCCAATAAGACCTTTAATAAAGTGGCAGTGGCAAGTGGAACCAATGAGCAGAGAACATGAAAAATATGAGAATAGGAAACAAAGACCAAATAAGGAAAGCACAATCAAAATTGTCATAAACAGGCATCCACAGTCTAGGAAAGCTATGAGGGATCAGAACCAGGGTGAACATTAACCTAATAATAGTACAGGATTACTAATGTACATATTAAATTTTAATGGAGTATATTTTCTAGATAATTCAGTTGTTAACTGTTCCTTTTTCTTTTTCTTATATAATGAGTAACTTTGAGACCCCTTTCTTCTAGCCCCAAGCCGACATTCATGACTATAAATGCATATCCAATTTTGCAAAATCTGCACCATTTTTCTTATGCATTTGTTTATGGTAGTCTTCTGCCAAATATTAAGCTTTTAGTTGAGCCAATATTTAAACGCAATATGAATCTTCTGCAAGCTATTTTGGAGAAAGCAGCAAATGATGTTGCTTCAAGCAAAATGATATTATCCTTCTTTGCCATTGCAATCATAATACTCAGCAAATTTGGATCCAAGTTACCACCCTTTTTGTTGATTGATACAGATTGAGCAACAAAAATGTACAATAAAAATTGTATTGCAAAGTATGGTAAAGGAACGCTACTATTCCTATTAAAATTTGGAGGTATTTTCAACAAGAACATGAGGAGCTCCGCCAGTATTCAAATTATAATTATATATCAAAATAATTAACACACTCATCTAAACCACTAATAATTTTGCAAAGAACATAAGTACATTTTCAATGATTTCACATAAATTACACATTAGATACATCTTTTTTTTCCAAACATCACAAACAAAACAAACAACACAAATGAGCTCAAGTTCTTCATTGTCTTCCTGCTCCGCATTCCCCATTTCTCTGCTTCACTGAAGATGTCACTCCACTTCAGTACTCCACTGAGTATGTCTTTCCACCTTCCTGCTACTCTTGAGACATCGCTCCTCCTTGCTTTGCCGTTGGCATTGCCCTACCCCAAGCTTTGTGGAGGATGACACTCCCCCTTTGGCTTCGTGAAGAACGTCGCTCTCTCCTCTGGTTCTGCAGATGATGTCATCTTCCGACTGCCTGACTCTGCACAAGACGTTGCTCCACCCCAAGTCTTCACAGAGGGCAGCGCTCTGCCTCCTTGCTCTGCGGTGGATGCCACTCTGCCTCTGTATTCCCCTGAAGAGGTTGTTACGTCTACCTGTTCTGCTGAGGATGCTACTCCTACTGGCCAATGCCTGAATCAAGGCCCCTGGAAGCTTATGGACACTGGGCTGTGGCTCTCCGTGCATAGAGCAGATCCCAGGGCAAACAGAGCTTCCACATTTTTTGTTTTGATTACTGTCATGTGCATTCTGTTTTGGTTTGAGACTTACCTCCATCCGTGTCTTGTCATTGGTTTATTGCCCTATTGTGCCTTGATTGTATTCACCATTTTTGTATAAGTTTCAGTGCAAGGTCTTGTCATGCTTTATGTCAATCAAATCCTGAGCCATATTTCTTTGTTTCTGTGTTTTCCTGCTTCCTTATTTTTCTAGTTGCTTCCTGGTTTAGAACATTACCAGACAAGTCAAGTTTGACTTGACTTTTGAAGACTTTTGAAGTTTCAAGTTTGGTTTCGGATCATGGATTGTCCCAGTTTGTTTTTGCCTGTGTGTGCTTTGATGCTATGAACTATGACGATGATTTCTGGTTTGCCCACAATAAAAAGCATGCTGATCTCATACACTTGCATCCTGTCACTGCTTAGCACCATTTGTTACAGAATATTTCTTGTTCCTTTTGAAAATTCTTGTAATCTATATTTAATTCACATAATATTGCACAATCAATTAAATTTCAAATGATAAAGATGATACATCTGTAACTTGGCAGGCAAACCTGTCAAAAGATGATAGGTGTTGTTGCCTGGGTTCTAAATGAAAACTACTTGCTTGGGGAAAAATTTAATTTGAGGTAAAATCTACTTATTACTACTTCAAATCCATTGGGCTGTCATCTGATATGCTTCAAGGATGAGGAAAAGCTGACCTTTTGTACAAAGCAGTTGACATGGTGAATATCACAAATTTGCTTACATTTAAATAGGGACCTAAAAATAACACAGAATCCATCCATTTTCTATATCGCTTATCATACACAGATTCACGGGGAGGCTGGAGCCTATGCCAAGGAAGTAGGGGCATGAGACACCCTGGACGTGAACAGTCAGTGAGCAGCAAGTGAACAGTCAGTTCTCGAAGATGATGTGTTGGAATCAGGAAAAATGGGCAAGTGTAACGATCTGATTGACTTTAACAAGGGTCAAATTGCAACGGCTAGAGGACTGGGTCAGAGCATCTTCAAAAGGTCTTGTGGGGTGTTCCCGGCAGGTCTTGTGGGGTGTTCCCGGTATGCAGTGGTCCAAGGAAGGACATCCGGTGAACCGGTGACAGCGTCATGGGTGCCCAAGGCCCATTGATGTGGGTGGGGGTGTGAAAGCTAGCCCATCTGGTCCAATCCCACAGAAGAGATACTGTAGCACCAATTCCTAGAAAAGTTAATGCGGGCTCTGATAGAAATGTGTCAGTGCATCTCAGCTTGCTGGGTATGGGTCTGTATAGCTGCAGACCAGTCAGAGTGCCCATGCAGACCCCTGTCCACTGCTGAAAGTGCCTACAATGGCCAAGTGAGCATCAGAACTGTACTGTGGAGCAATGGAAGAAGGTGGCCTGGTCTGATGAATCACGTTTTCTCTTACATCATGTGGATGGTCGGGTGCATGTGCATCCCTTACCTGAGGAAGAGATGGCACCAGGATGCACTATGGGAAGAAGGCAGAGGCAGTATGATGTTCTGGGCAATGTTCTGCTTGGAGTCCAAGTACACCCCTTCATGGCAACGGTATTCCCTAATGGCAGTGGCCTCTTTCAGCAGGATAATGCACCCTGCCATACTGCAAAAATTGTTCAGAAATGGTTTGAGGAACATGACAAGAGTTCAAGGTGTTGACTTGGCCTCCAAATTCCCCAGATCTCAAGCCGATCGAGCATCTGTGGAATGTGCTGGACAAACAAGTTCCATCCATAGAAGCCCCATGCCTTTTCAGGTGGATGGCAGCTACACCTCTGCCTCCTGGCAGATGACTACGGCTCCTCCCCTTTTCAGGTGGATGGCAGTGACTCCTCCCCTTTTCAGATTGACGGCAGCGACTCCTCTGTCCTCCGGCAACCGCTCCAGCACCACACTTCCTTGGTGCTCTCCAACAGCGCGTCCCTACTCCATCCCAGGTTTCAGCACCAATGTAACAAACTTCACTAATGGGCAAGGAGGAGGCGGGAACAGAATGAAGTCAAACGTAATGTTTAATAATAAACAGAACTCAAACATTTCCAGCCACTCCTTTATCACTCTCTCCCTCTGATTAGACAACTCAGTGCCAGGCGTGCATCCTCACAGCCTGGCCCCTCCCCCCTCCTCATCACAGCCTGTTATTGAAGTAAACCTAGGATGTGGTGGTGGACACCAGTGTCGTGAGAAGCCGTCAAGGAAGCCTTCCAAGTAATGCTCACCGAAGACTCTTACATCTCTCAGCCTCCCAGGAAAAGTATATGCTCTGTAGAGGACACTCTGATATTCTGTCTGATAGTTCATAGAAGTATGCTATCCAGACTACATGTGTTTGTGATTTTGGTCTATAATCATGTGCCTCAGCATTTGTTGTGATAGTTATTACTGAGGGAGTACTGGGTATCAGAGTGACTGCTTTGTGTGATCTGGTCTCTCTTTGAGTGCAGTGAGAGTTGTGTCCACATTCTTGGTGTTAAGTCAAAACCATTTAAGGTGAATCCTCCACTCCATCAAGGGGGTGTCTTCTTACTACTTCTGCCTGATGGTTGTGAAAACCTTGCACTGTCAACATGCAAGCATTAATGGCTGTCAAGGCACAAAGGGTAGTACTCCTTCCATTTACTGCTTGTAGTTAACTGTCCCTGCTACAATCCAGGAATGCCCTCTTGTTTTTGACCTCCATAGGAGTGCCATCTCTTAATAACTGGCTCCATTTCAAACTGGATCCTTTTCATTGGTCCCTGGTGGTCTAGTGGTTAAGGATCCTGCGCTCTCACCACCGTGGCCTAGGTTGGATTCCCAAACAGGAAACTAACCCAGCCACTGGGAGTGTACTCTCAGTGCCAGTCCCAAGCCCAGATAAAATGGGATGGTTGTCTCAGGAAGGGCATCTGGCATAAAACCTGTGGCAAATCAAACATGCGGACCAATGATCCGCTGTGGCGACTCCTAATGGGAGCAGCTGAAAGAACAACAACAACATTCCCCCTTTCATTGTGGCGTGAATACATACCTGAAACTAACTGCTGTTCTTATTATTAGCTATACCATCATACAGAGGGATTTTCACCTCTGATATGTAGCTATGGCCCCACCTGCTCCTGTGGACGAGCCCCTATAGATATGTACAGTTAGTGGCAAATAAAGACATTCACAAAGTTTTTTTTTTTTTTTAATGCTTTGTTTATACTAAAAATTATGCTTCTCTTAACCAGGAATATTCATTCACCACTTCCTGTGACCCATGTCAATCTCCTCATGGGGCATATCTGCACTCCCTGACTCCCAAATACATCCATGCACCCATTCAGTGTCTGAGTCCCAAATACGTCCATGTGCTTATGCAGTCTCTAATTCCCAAATGCGTCCATGTGCCCAGTATTTCAGTATAAACAGAAAGCTATGTCAAGTTTCATTCTCACATTCATCTTGGAGAGTCATTTAGCATGCAGTGAGAGATCAGCTGTGACGTAACTACCCGATTTTAAAACCCCAGAAGCAAATGGCACCTCACATCAATTCCACTTCATTGCCTTGAGGGCTTTTTGGCCAAATCCGACGACAAAAATCAAATATATTCATTTTGAGTGTTGCAGTTTTCAAGTATGACTTTTTTTCCCACCTAAACTAGCTTATAGTTTACTAAAACTAATACTCTTACCAAATGCAGTTTGTTTTAAACCTTAAAGGCTATCGGTTTGCAGTCTGACCAGCAGTCAGTAGCTTGGCGCCGTTGGCGGGAGCCGCGCGCGCTGACGTTTCAGCAGCAGCAGCGGCCACGCGCGCCGAGAGGGAAGGCATCGCGCCTCTTCTCACATCCATCTGAGCGGCTCGCGCACACAGAGCCCAGCATTACAGCGCACAACTTCACCGGGAGTCGCATCTGAGCCTGAAGTTAGAGCGATGCAACACAGTCGCCATTTAAAGTCCAACTACATTTCATCGACTTCTTTTTAACACCCACAAAACGACATTTTCTCTCTTTCTTTCTTTTTTTTTTTTCTTCTTCGGAACATATTGCTGTTTTTTTTCCGGTTGATGCGAGACCTTCTCCGTCATATGGAAACGATGTGGACCTTACACGACTCTGTTGGATTGGTTTTCTTTTCCTGTTTGTCGATCCAGATCGGATTTTCTCTTCAAGGTGAGTGATTATTAAAAAAAATAAATAAATAAATAAAAAAGAAAAGAAAGAAAGAAAAATTTTGATAGATAGATCATATTTCTGATCACACTTTAATCAAAATGATTTGTTTTCTTTGCTCGTCCTGGATGACGCGCTTATATCGATCACAGTATTAATCTCGATTGATGTGATTCGCAGGTTAACTGGCAGAATGATGATTTTTAGGGCATGTAGTCTAGTAACAACTGTTGATTTCGGATAACTGAATAATGTGCCTTTTGGCCCCGCTAGTGACCATGCATGGTGCTCGCTCTCGCCAGAGCTCGTGATGCTCTTTCTTGCCGTTAAGCGCGAGGGAATAAACTTTGAAGGGGCGTCACGCGCGAGCTGCATCTCAAGTTGTCGGATGTGCAGAAGCTAGGCTCGTGTTCGGGCTTTGGCTTCTCACGTTCAGCATCCCCCCCCTCCCTTCAACCCCCCTCCCCCCCAAAAAAAAAAAACGTGGATGCAAAAGTCAGTTTACCATGTGGACTATTAATTTGTGTAGACCTCGAACTGTAGTTCGAACGGAACTGGCTTTTTTTTTTTTTTGGTGGAAAAATAATCCTATGAAATATGTTCCCCATAAATTAGCCCATACTCGTGGGCAACTAGAATCAGTACTGATCTTAAACGTTGCCAGGCGATTTTTATTATGTGATGCATAATATAATTCGGCTGCATTTGAACTCATCGTAAAAGAGTAACATCGCGACAGACTGTGCTTTTCTGTTGCGCATTTGCCATGGCTCATGTATGGGCGCGTTTGCTTCGCAGGCAGATTCACCGATCTGCCATCAAACATCACTGCCAGGGAGGGCCAGAACATTGAGATGGCGTGCGCTTTCCAGAGCGGCACCTCCTCCGTTTACTTGGAGATCCAGTGGTGGTTCATCCGCGCTCCTGAGGAGCCGAGAACGAGCGAGGAGGAGGAGGAGGCGGAGGAGGAGGAGACCGAGGTAATCACGCGTTATGGCGCTACAAGATGGGGAAAAATCTAAGAGTGGTGGACTATATAACATTACATATATATACACTTGTTCAGATCCCCACTTTGTCTCATTTTCAAAGGATGTTAGATTATATTATATTTGGTTTGGAGATGACGTCCTAAAAATTCATCAGGCTTATCAGTAAGGAGGGTAACAACTGTACAGCTTTTTTTTTTTAATTTCCTAATTGAATGACAAAAGCTGTAGAAATGATGAACAGTATGAGCTCACTGATAGGGCGAAATAAGAAGGATGGTAAACATAAATAATATATCATATTTATAACAGATAGATAGGTAGATAGATCTAGTGTCCAGGTATATACTAATTTTCCATGTGTTAGTGGCAGAATGTATCATTCAGGTAATATTCTGTAAAAAGTGCCATCTATGAACACTATATAAATAATTAATTAATGCATCATTTGTCTATAAGCTTAACACAAACGAACAATTACAAAGGTATGTCAACAGCGGTGGCTTTAGTGAGTATGCATTTGTGTCGTCTAACCAAAGTGATCATGATACTTTCTGCTTTGAGAGCACATTTCACTATATAAAGCAATTTGCTCATATCGACAAGCCAGTGCTAAAATGAAGTGATCTTCTGGCATTTACTGAATATTAGCCTGCTGATAAATATGGATAAATTGATCAATCAGGTGGAGTAGGTATACCTTCACATATGTTGAAGCTGAACTATGTTCATCTACTGATTTGCTTGACTTGAGAGACCAGAAAAGCCTTGCTTTGTAAAGTTGCAACATCTATATCTATTGTGCAGAAATGCTTTGAAACGCAAAGCTATCCATTATCTCTCTACTGCAGAACAGTCCTTATGTCTTTATGTTCCTTCTGTTTGACAGAGCTCAGAAACCTCCTGCATTCTATATTGTTTTATCGCAGTTATTTTTTAAATGTAAGTTGAGTACGTATGTTGTGTTTAGTGAGCTGCATATATATATATATATATATATATATATATATATATATATATATACGCACACACATACATACATACCTCAAATGGAACTGCGATTTTGATGGTGAAAAAAATAATCCTATGCATATTATTTCTATATATATATATATATATATATATATATATATATATATAGTATTTACATGCACAATATAGTCTTTATATAATTGGCTGCTGTTTATATAAAACTCAGATATACTCAAAGCTGTCAGTGTGACTCAATGTCAGTGAGATTCCACCAGCATGGTTCCCACTAAATTTAAGTCTCACCTTTCTTGAGATCCCCATAGATTTGTATGACACACTCGCCGTAAGGCAACTGGACTCATTTTGAAGGACAGGATGTAGGACTGAGGCATATCTGGAGATGGCATCTTAGGCTTCCAGCAGGCTTATTAGTAATGGCATTGCTTGAATGACAACAAGTCTGTGTGTGACAGTCTGTGTCTGTGATGTTTCTAAAAGGAGCTGATCTTGAAACATTTGTGACAGCATTACAAAAGCACTGTGACACCCATTTGTAGTGTGTGACATGTTCTGTGTTTATTTATAAAGCAAATTGTAATCTGTGTTACACCTTATCATGTCTAAGACTGCCTTGTAGCTCACATTTTAGAGAGGCACAGATATACTTAACCTTGTCACAATGCTTCATAATCACTTTGAGCAAATGCCATGGCTTGTTGTGACATTCCATTAAGTCATCAGAGCTGTTTTTTATTACAGTAGAATTGCAGTCAATGGCACTGCAGTAATACCACTGCTTGCTCGTGTTAAGCCTTCACTCAGTCTCTGTGTATTTGGCGGCATTTTACAGTTTGTCATCGCTGACACCAAGAGCAGACTTGCTTCCTTTCATAAGTGCCTTTTCCTTCACCTGGTCTGCACAATGAGGCAAAGGTAGCTCTTTTTTCTCTCCCCAGAAAAATCTGCTTGGGTTTAATACCACTATTACTACACTATTGTTGTCACTTATCATGCACATATTGCTGAGGCTTTGATCCACGATTTCTATCAATTTCAGATCTGGAATGACAATAGCTGCTGTGCCATAAGTGGCGTTGTTCATAGAAACTCATTCTTTCCAAAGCAGCATGCTTCAGATGACAGGCAGCTGGGTCTCTGGTGAGCTGAGGCTTTGACCAAAACAAGGATTGAAGAGGTATTCTATGAAAAGATGTTATTGACAAATCAGAGTAAGAAGATGGGTGACTACTGCAAATGGGCACTGAGATGTTACACTCAAAGTGCTAACCTATGAAGAGTATCCATTTAGAACATGAATATGAATTTGTATTCAGCATACTGGTGATGTGGGCTGCAGCAGTAATGTTGTTGTGTTAAGCATAATATAAAGCTGATGTCATGCATGGGTCTGAAAATGAGAAGGGAGAGCCCTTTGAGATCTTACACTCTTAATAATAATGAATGAAGAAATATTCATTTAAATATTTGTAATGGTATCAAAATTATAATGCTATCAAAATCCTAATGGGTGAATCTGATGTTCTCAAGTAGGATCAGTGACAGATGGTGATGATATTGAACGCCATGTAGCAGGGGGTGTCACCATAGGGATAAAACATTTGTGCATACACATTAAACCACACATTAATTGTGCTCTTTTTTAAGTCAAGTATTCCAAGTCTGTAATCATGCCATGTCTCTTCCAAACAGCAAGCATGGTAAACAGAAAAGCTGCACTTGCCATTACACAATTCTTTCATTCATAACAAGGAACCCAAAACATACTGTATGTTTCTGCTATTTGTCCCTTTTCGTAATTTGTACTTTGACTGCACAATGTATGCTTAGTCTGTTTACTTCTAGTAGCTAAAAATGAATTAAGGAGAAAGTAATCCCTTGAATAAATCTCTGTGGACACCAAATCAAGGGAATATTTCGCATTGATACTCTGCATGAATCTACGGTCTGGGTTAGAAAGAAATCAGCTCAAATCTCTACCTTACACACTTCCGTATATTTTTACTTAGCATCATTGGTGTTTTTACTTAGCATTATTATTGTATTTGTTCCACAAATGAAAAAAAAAAATCCACTTAAGCAAAAGCAACAGTCAACAGTAAATAAGATGATGTGGGTGTCAAAAATTAAGTCTTATTTTTATGTATTTTTTCCCCCTGAAAAAGAGAAAGTCCCTGCTAGTATGAAAAATGTCATTCCTGGAATAACATCTCTTTCTGTTATTACTGCCATTTTATGTCATCAGTGTGCACCTCTTACAGCTCCTTTCTTGAGCCACTTGAAAATCACCAGCTTCCAGACAAAAAAAAGCTTTTGCATGGCTCTGCATTTCATTTATTTGTTGAAAACTTTGACCATATATTGCTTGAATCAACAATTTAATCCCTATTTTGCTAGTGATTTGTTTATTCAGCATCTCTTTCATCATTCATTTAAATCAAGACTCTTATTACTTTGTATTGATAACTATCTAGCCAGCTAATGTGCAACGGCAATAATTGGTTGAAAGGAATGTTAGTCCATGGACAATTCCTACTTGAAGAAATCATGTTTGCTAGTCCTGAAAATATCGTTGTATCCTAATTCTGAGAGCAGTTCATAGCTGGTACCACCATAGCAGGAACACAGCAACTGTTTTTCTATGCATATACAAAATGATAGATCAATTGTCAAAGACATAATCATCCCTCAACTGAGATTTGGTCTGAGATTCTCAGAAGCATGTGTGTATGTTTAAAAGAAACCTTTTTCTCCCATCTTATTATGATATTTTGCAACTATGCTTTAGGGAAACCATATTCACAAGAACTGATTTTAGAAGTGAGGAATTTAGATTTTACCTCTCTGGATAAAGAGAATGTCATGCATAATACATTGAATATTCATTTAAACCAGATAAAGTATGCTTTTTTTGTTTTCCATTCTTTATAAAGTCCCTCAAATTAATTGCATAGAAATGTCTATTAGTGTAGTCATGTCATGCATTAACATATATTAAAACCAAGAGCTCAGTGAACCAGGTTAAGTCACCAGCAGATTACTCAAGTAAACTGGCTCATCTGCAATGTTGGCATGTTCAGATCTGGACAGCAGATTCATTTGATTATTCTGACCCTCACCAATCCTACTTCCATTGTTTAATTAGGCATCACGGTGCTTCCAACTGGTAGAGCAAACACATGTCTAGTAGTCAAGGCCATGAGCCTGACAACTGGGATTTAAACGGCATCTGTGGTACCAGATCACCAAAAATTCATCTGGAATTCCTGAAAAATAACAAAGGCAGGGGTTAAGTGACTCACCATCAAGTTGTGCATCTCCAGTATGTGGCTGTGTGGCGGTTATGCAGGGTTGCCTACCGAGCATGTTCAAACACTTGACAAAGCCATGTGGGTAAACATTTAAAATGATCTACTGGCAGATTTCATAAGTATCAATGTCTGCATCACTGGGAATTGTTTGTGACTAAAATGCATTAACATACTTTAGCTAAACAGTCCACCAACATTAGTATAAAATTGTGACCATATCAGCATCTGTGAATCTATAACGTACAAATAATGCTCTGTGTGATGCGACAAAACGTGGATTACAAAGGTACTATCTGTTTTGTTGCTAATTGGCAGTAATATGGTCAATTTGCTGTTCCCTTTTGAAAGTACTCAAATGGGAACACTGTGTGGGCCTCGAGTTACCAAGCATGTGTATAATTGTTAAAATTGAATATTATGCCTTGCTTATTACATTTTGGCTGACGAAGAATTTTCATACAAACAATTGTGATTTAATTGTCTATTATATTGATTTTTTTTGCCAATAATATAGGTATAATGGTAGTGGTAGTGTAAAAATGCACACAGTAGTAAAGTAAAATGCACACAGATCTGAAGTAGAACCATTTATCAATGCTGAAAATGTAAGTAAGGTTGATTTCAGTCTGGTGTTTAGGCTGTCAAAAATGGCAAAGAGAGCCATGAAGCAAATAATAAAGTAAAATAATAATTTAAACCCTGCACCTACTGAATACACGATTACATAAACAATGTGCCATAGAAAAAGTTCTGTAAATAAATAAAGTATTATGGCAGAACAAGCCATATACTTTTAGCAAAACTTACAGATCCACTAAATATTACTGTTAGGTAACAGAAAACACTTACACATGGTGCATAGGTCAGATCGTTTGAGAATAATGATTAAACTATCATGGTGCAGTGATTTGATAAAACTGATGAACTCAACAAGAAAAAGCCGGATATTTGCTGAGACATTCTGCTTAACAGATTACATACACTGATCAGCCATAACAATAAAATCACTGACAGATGACGTGAATAACATTGATTATCTCGTTACAGTGGCACCTGTCAAGGGGTGGGATATATCAGACAGCAAGTGAGCAGTCAGTTCTCAAAGTTGATGTGTTGGAAGCATGAAAAATGAATAAGTGTAAGGACAAGGGCCAAATTGTGATGGCTAGACGACTGGGTCAGAGCATCCCCAAAACAGCACGTCTTGTGGGGTGTTGCTGGTATGCAGTGGTTAGTACCTATCAAAAGTGGCGCAAAGAAAGACAACCGGTGAACGATGTGCTTGGGGAGCGAAGGCTAGCCCATCTGCTCCGAACCCACAGAAGAGCTACAGTAGCACAAATTGCTGAAAAAGTTAATGCTGGCTATGACAGAAAGGTGTCAGAACACGCAGTGCTGCAGATGGGGCTGCATAGCCATAGACCGGTCAGAGTACCAATGCTGACCCTTGTCCACCACCAGATGTCCCTACAATGGGCATGTGAGCATCAGAAATGCACCATGGAGCAGTGGAAGAAGGTGGCCTGGTCTGATGAATTATGTTTTCTTTTACATCATGTGAAAAGGCAGGGTGCATGAGTGTCACTTACCTGGGGAAGAGATGGAACCAGGATGCACAGTGGGAAGAAGGCAAGCTGGCAGAGGCAGTGTGATGCTCTGGGCAATGTTCTGCTGGGAAACCTGGCATTCATGTGGATGTTACTTTGACATGCACGACCCTCCTAAACATTGCTGCAGACCGAGTACACCCCTTTATGGCAATGGTATTCCCTAATGGCAGTGACCTCTTTCAGCAAGATAATGCGCCCTGCCACAATGCAGAAATTGTTCAGGAATGGTTTGAAGAACATGACAGAGACTTCAGGGTGTTGACTTGGCCTCCCAATTCCACAGATCTCAATCCGATCTAGCATCTGTGGGATGTGCTGCACAAACAAGTCCGATCCATGGAGGCCTCACCTGGTAACTTACAGGACTTAAAGGATCTGCTGCTAATGTCTTGGTGCCAGATACCACAGCACGCCTTCAGAGGTCTTGTAGAGTCCATGCCTCAACAGGTCAGTGATGTTTAGGCAGCACAAGGGGGACCTACATAATTTTAGGCATGTGGATTTAATGTTATGGCTGGTCAGTGTATATTCTCTTAGGCTTTCTCATTCAGCCTGGTCTCTGGTCAATGTTCTAGCAAGTTCCCTAACCCCGATGGCTGATGACAATAAGGATGGCAGCTCAATGAAAACACTTGGCTCTGATAACTGCTCCCATCGACCAGTTCCTCATTAAGAAGACACATTGACGATCAGTGTTGTCACTGTCCTGATCATTCTGTTACCTGCAGATGGGTTTTGGGTCTCAATAAATGACTTTTTATGCTGATCTATGACCATGTCCTCCTTCTAAAGCAAGTCATTTAAAGCATCATATTAGAAACCACAAAACCAATCTGGGTTTTTCAAAAAAAAATCATGTGTTTTACTTGCATTATCAAGAAATAGATCTCTGCAAATAGTGCACAATTACAGTGAAACTGACAGGCAAAGTAAAGACAGCATGCTTATCTCAAAGTTTACACAATGAAAATGTTACCATGTGATAATGGTAATTCATCATGGACAGACAAGACTATGGTGGCTTTGTGAAAGAACATTCTACACTCAACAACACAATTAGGAATTACCACTTTCCACATTTAAATGTATAATTAATACATTTAAATATATCAAATATATTAAATACACCATTATTGGGCCATTATGGTTAATTAGCTGCACTTAGTGAAAGAGCCAAACAATTTCTCAACAAAAACGTAGATTTAAAAATCAATTTTTAACTAAAATCTACTGATTAAAGAATCATTTATTATTGCATGCTCATTCGTTAAACCAGGGGTTGTCATACTTTTTGCAGTCAAGGACTCCTTTAACTGCAAAATAAATTCCACAGACCCCCTAAAAACAGATTTCGTTTATGAACATAATCAAACTGTTCGAATATTAGGTTGATTATTTAAATGTGAGCAATAATATTCTGGCTATAAAATATAAAATCAAATAATGGACCCCCTGGCTATTCTTTATGGAAACATGGGGCTATGAGTAGCACTGGATTAAAGTATACATAATATACGGTACATTGCAGCATCACATCTCTTGGACTGATATTCATACATCTAATGACTGACTGGAGAATACAAGAATGGAAATAAGAACTGCAAATATTGGGTCTATCTCTGTTCCCATTACTTATAAACACTTCCCAGTGGACATTTGTAATGGAATGGATGTCATGGTCTTTGCAAATGGCACTTAATAGAATTTGAACTAAGAACTGATCCAAGAGGGAGCTGTATTTGCACACATAGACATAGTTTAAATACTGCTGTGCACTACAAAAGAAAGTGTAGGAAAAGCAAAAGGGGAACAAGAAGGAATTGATCAGGGCCTTTTTTGTTTTTCTTTGTTACCGTACATAATTTCATTAGAAATTCTATGAAAAGTTTAGTGGAGAATGTCTATGTGATATATAGCTGGCCTAATTCAAGAATGCACAGTACATTTGACCTTTAAGGCCTAGGTAGAAAAATATTGTGGTGTTTAAAATGCAATACATGATTTAATTAATTAAACAATACATCCTGCACTTCCTATTTTCCAGTGTATATGTGCGCCAGTCAGATTATAATTGGGAGTTGTTCATGATGTTTTCAGTAAATCTATCACAGAGCATGATTAAACAATAGTACAGGACTTTTTCCTCATTTAAATGACATATATGATAGATTAACAGAGTGGTTGAGATATAAATATTTTTCCTCAAATCATGTTCTGCATTGGTACAACATTTGGCATGGCTGATTAGGTTTGATTGCTTCTAAATGTCATGACATTTGACCTTAATAATCTGTGAGTGCAGCAGCATGACAGAGCAAATGTTTGTCCTCCGTGTGGAATGCATGCTAGTGCAGGTTGAACTTCAACAAGAGGACTGACATTAAAAGCACTACACATAGCTAGCAAAAAAAAAAAGGCACTGGGTATACACTCTTAGGGCCATATTCAGAGTTAAGTGCACAAATAAGAGGATTTAATAATGAAATTGCACACATTGTTATTCTGACATAACTACAAATTTCTGACAATTTGATATAACCACAATATGTCACCCTGAAATTATGGTTTGGGCTGTAAGTACACCCAAAAGAACTTTGGAATGCCATTTGAGGGGCATACATGATCCTTATGTCCCTTTAAAGTTATTTAACTTTTTATTTTGTTGAGATATTGCTTATCTCAATGACAAGCATGAATTTTTCATGAATAACATTATGAATTAAATTACAGTGAGCTGTAAGCATAGAAGATGGGTGCTCAGTCAGCTTATCCTTCAAACCATGCTCAGGTTTTCTTTACAGAAGAGCACATTGAACTAAAAAAATTGGCATTATTATATCCATTTGACAATTCACAATTTTAAAATAAATGTATGATAAAATAGCTTTTATCCCATGCACATATCCTATGGGATAGCTTCTATCCCACAATACAATTTCATGACCTTCATTTAGTATCTTTTTGCTTCACTAAGTTGTGCACGCAACTAACTGTTGTCTGGTAATATAAAAAATAAAATGCACAATAATAGGGTGTAGTATAGGATTCAAAATGCAGCACTATACTGGCAGTACTAGACCCTGTTATTAACTGTTTCAATGCTTGTCATCTTGTCATTTATATATCATATTATGTATTAGTCTTTTTATTTTTTATTTTATGTTGTTTCTTGCTGTTATGTTGTATTTTATTACATTTGGCAGCAAGGAAAAAGAACACTATTTCCTTCTCCATTCTGTGTGTTCTGTGCCTGATTTTTTGGGGGCTTAAAAGCGAGTGTGTGTGTTTTTAAAGGTAGTGGCCTAGATGCTATTGAAAAACCCCTTCTTAGACACCTCATGTAGGTTACACAATTGCTTATGTATGTTGACATAAGCAATTGTGTAACCCATCTCTGAAAATGCGTAACATCCCCGGCATAAATATTGACTTAAAATTGGTCAGTAATTTCTAAATATGACATTTGGCTTTAATGCTCCAAGCTCTAAAAAGATCAGATGGAGAAAACTGCCAGTGAGCTGTAGGAGAAAACCCTGAGAGGTAAAATTATCTACAGAGATATCCTTACTCTGTGATTTGCCGAAAGGCTAAGATTTGTTTTAGAAGCCATTTCAGTGAGGGTGCTCATTTATCATGGGTGAAAAGTCAATTTTTCCCGAAAGTAGACAAATAAGAATTGGTGTGACTGCAGTGTTAAATGAGTGCATCTGCAGTGTATGTGCTGTCTTAAATTACAATGACTCCTCAAAAGTGATTTTCCCACCATAATCATGGACAAAGGATACTGCAACAAGCTAGAGAGAGTGGCGCAGGGAGGAAGAGATGGGGGAGAGAGAGAAAGAAAATGAGTGGACAGAAGGATGGAGGGGGAGGAGGACGAGGATTCAGTGAACATGCACTATGCAGTGAAGATGCCAGCAGCGTGGTCCAATTCAATTTACTAGATCAAAACAAACGTTGTTCTCTTTGAAGACACTGGGCACGAGGGCATCCAATTAGTGAATGACTTGCATTTGATCTGTCGCAGCCTCTTGCAAGAACATGGCTAGAGCTGTTCTTGCCACATGCACAAATGTGCATGTCTGCATTATGCTTTACAGAACTGCTTGCGGCGCCAGCCTGTTGTATTCAACATTGGGTTATATTGCATTGTTTTAAAAGAAGTAAATGAAATATGACAGAATTGTTTGTGTGCTACTCTGGACCCTGTTGTGGTGGTTGCATTGTGCCAGCAAATCTGTGTTCAGTCATCCTGTTCTGCCTCCAACTGTTCATGTGTCACTTGTGGAAAGGAAGCGGAAGGTACTGCTGTTTTGTTAAATTGGGAAATTAGCACAGACTAGAATCCAAAGCTTAACTGTAAATTACTCATGGACTTATATTGATTGGAATCTCAAGATAATCAGTGTTCGATTGCATGGGATTAGAGGAATTTATTTGTCAGAAAAAAGGTTTACAAGTTGTGAACTTTATCGCAAATTCATGCATGAATGAATTAAAAGCATGAACAATAGAAACACAAGAGTGAGCCATGCTCTCTTCTTTCCGTGCACACTGAAACACCCCAGAAGAAATCTGTAGCAGTGCATTGATGATGCACAAACATTAAAATCTAAAGCACCCACAAGCTCCTGTTGGTGAGTGAAATATACTAAACAATTGATGTTATAGCATCATATTACATTTCATGGAAGGAGCTTGGCTTGGTAAGATTAATGATGATACAGTTTAGATAAAGAGTTTGAGAGAAAGATCCATTTAAATCCAAAAATGTCATGTTTCTTGTGTTTTTGTTTAAAATATATACTCTATTAAATTCCTTATTTGTAATTTAAATTGGTTATTGTTTTCGTAACAGGGAATAATGATTAGATTGACCCTAGAAGAGAAAGTCAGTAGTGTAAAAACATGTTAAATGTTAAATTGTTCCTCACAGTTTTATTTTACATTATATTATTTTAAAATGACAAATGATATTTGTCATAGCTGTTCACACATTCGTTTTGTGCAGTCTTATTGTTTAGGTATTTTGCCATAGTTTTTAGGACTATTATAGAATTAAATATATAACCTCATGTGCCCCACATTCTGGGCAAATACCATAGAGCGTATGTGCCTCCTCGGTCTCCTATGCTAAACTATACACAGTGCCTATCTAAATACCCCTCAGTCCTTTGCTATAATGGGATGAATTAAGAGCCAATTGTGACTCTTTGGAAGAGAAGCCTGTGGACGTCTGCCTGCAGCCGTAAAGGAGATGAGTGCCCACACATAAAAGTGGCAGATTAGATTAAACACAGACGGCTCAGTTTGATGTGTGGGATGACTTTGACCCCCTTCTGGGTTTAGCCTCTTGCCCTCTGCTCTGCCAATGGGCCTCTTGCCTCTCATTCCTGCCACCAAATAAAATGCATTCACTCAGGAGGGCTTCGGCTCATGCAGCCTGCTCAAATGGAACTGCCACACTGTTTTGATTAAGGATGTCGATTTGAAGCTGTAATTGCCACTGCGCCTCATTGTGTGAAAGTCGTTGGCAGAGGGTAGGAAAAGCATATTGTATTGTGTGGCAACCGATGAGCACTGATTAAATGGTATTGTGTGTATTTGTGGGTTTTTCACAGCTGTGCTTCATAAGTACCATGTAAATAATAGTCTTAAAAGCTACAAAAAAATCGTCAATACAATGAATGTTTTACTGCATGGACAAAAACCTCTTGTATTACATTGCTATGCAATCATGCAATCAGGATATTTAGTATTAATAAATGGCATTAAACTTCACAATGTGGAGAACACACTCTGAATCAGGGATTTCAGATATAAACATGGAATTTGGTGATTTATTTGGACAGATTATTACAAAAAAAGGAAATTTGACCTAGCATTAAGATTGTTTACATTTAAAGAACTATAGGGTTATGTCAGACTTAATCTTGTTATTTTTGTTGCAAAAAAAATAAGTTAACATTATAAAGATATTATTTTTATGCCAATACAGTAAGTATAGTTTTTTTTCCACAATTTTTTTGCTGAAAAGTATCAAAAATAATACTCAAATTGAAAGTTTATATATGCTAAGACCTTATTGAGGTTATTGAGGGCCTTTATGTTTTAATATATTAATATAAACAAAATTGTGAGATAGAACCTTATAATTATAAGGTCTCAATTTGTTGTTCTTTTAGTAAGGAATAAAACACAACGAGAAGTGCTGTTGAAAATAATCAATGGCAGGGTTATGTGATGCAGCCCGACGTGAAGCATGTCCCAAAGTGTTTTATTCCTCATATACTACAGGAATTTGCCAAGGTTTACAATTTTTTTTATTAGTTAATGAAAGTTACATTGTACATTTTAACCTTTTATATAGAAATTATAGTAGTATTGTAGTAGAACAAGCACGTTAATATAAACCTGTGATTTGAATTACAGCTGGCACTCCTGTCAGAGCTCTGCTGTTATAGAAAGTTAATCAACACCTTACCAATCGGAATCATGAATTCAACAGTGCTGTGGCACAAGCAAACATTTGTCCGCATTAATTCTCTCAAGCTTCTGTGTCTTTGTGTATGTATGTTTGCACAGTGGATTAACTAGTTACACGTGAATAAGAATAATGTTGAAATGATTAGCACCACAGTACCCAAAAAAATAGCTTTTTTTTTTTTCCAGCTCACTCAATTTGTGTTGGTTTTTGTTAGCTCACCTTGTTTACTTAGTATCATGGCCACAACATTGTAGAATCAATGTACAGTTGATTCTACAGGCATCATATAGGGAATTAAATGTTTGAGCAAGCGTTACATGTATTGAACAGAAATGTTAGCGTGAGGGTGAAATATTCCTTGGTTATCCTCTTCAGTCTTATACAACATACAGACATAGTGATGATAAGTCGTGAAACAAGGTTAAAAGTTTGCATATTTGAATCCCTACACAAAATAAATCTGATCAAGTGCCAGAATTCTTCGGCTTAAAATATTACAGTCTAATAGTAAAAGTAGGGTATTGTACGTATGAATAAACCCTGATGAAATCATTCATCCGAAAATGTTAAACATGAAAATAGTTTACTGCAGTAGGGATTTCAAACTCTAGTGCCACATCACTTCACAGATGTGCCTACTTTACCTACATCAACTTTTTGGCAAATTATCAGTCCCTTCATCAATTAAGCCAGACATGTTTTAGAGAGAACATCAGAGTACTAAGGTTCTATAGTTAGACAAATGCACTTAGCTACAGAGCTGCAAAACACCTGGAGCTTTTTACTTTTAGATATTTCTTATTGACTCATTGTATATAATGTAGGGAAAACAAGTGCATGTTTTTAACATTGTGTATGCTTACTGTAAATGAACCTTTCAGTAGTTTTTTGTTTTTTTAAATTTCTTAAATAGTACATAATTTTTTATTGTATCATGTGAATTATGGTCTGCCTCATGTGCACAAATGCCAGTAATCATATTTGCCAGTATCCAAGACACAAGGTTTTGTGAACATGTTTGCAGGGATCTTATATTATAAAAAGAAAAAGATTGTATTGGTCAGCAAAAACTCTAATTTGTGATCTATTTGTGTGTGTGTGTGTGTGTGTGTGTGTGTGTGTGTGTGTGTGTTTTGGACCAGACAGTAAAGTCAGGGGACAGCAAAGACATAAGACACATATAGAGCCCAGACAACAAAAAAAATTGTGCTTCAGGGAAGGATGTGGAGCGAAACCACTCCAAATCCAAGTGAAATAATTCATTCCAGGCTGTCAGTCATGGGCAGATAGAATGTCTAGTTCAAGGCTAAAGCCATCCATCATCTCGGGTGTCTCTCCCTTCATAGTGAGTCACACCTGCAGATCCTAAATGGCTTCATACAGGGCAATGTTAATTGCACCTGCTGAGGCATCTGCTGAGTAGCCAACATAAAATGTGTTAATAAGTGTTGGGCCACCACGAGCTACCAGAGCAGCTTCAGTGCTCCTTGGCGTAGATTCTACACGTCCCTGAAACTGTACTGGAGAGATGAACACCATTCTTCAAAAAGATATTGGCTTCATTTACTTATTATAGGCCTTGATGCACATTCCAATATTTTGACACAGAGTGTCCCGCCTGTTTGCATATATGTAAGACTTGACTGACCCATATCCGATTTCCATTTGTGGTTGTAACAAGCTTCACGGATGGGAAAGGAGGAGGCGGGAACCAAGTGAACGCCAATGTAAAGTTTAATAGTAAACAGAACTCAAACATAACAAACACCAAATGCAGCACAAACATAAAACATTCATGCTTCTATCTCTCTCAGGGCATTTCCAGCCGCTCTTATCACTCTCTCCCACTGATTAGACAGCTCAGTGTGACGCGTGCATCCTCACCACCTGTCCCCTCCCTCTTGCTTGTCACAGTGGTTAACTCATTTTAGACCAAAATGCCGAACAGAACCTTGTCATGATATACTATATGGACAATTGTATGAGGACACCTGACCATCACAGGCGTATGTGGGCTTTCCCTAAACGGTTGCCACTAAGTTTAAAGCAAAGATTGTCTAGAATGTCTTTGTATGCTGTAGCATTACAATTTCCCTTCACTGGAACTGACAATGCCCCTGTACACAAAACGAGCTCCATGAAGACATGGTTTGCCAAGGTTGGTGTGGAAGAATTTGAGTAGCCTGCACAGAGCCCTGACCTCAGCCCCACTAAAAAGGTTCTGGATGAATTGAAATGCTGATTGCACCCCAGGCCTCCTCACCCAAAATCAGTGCCTGACCTCACTAATGCTCTTGTAGCTGAATGGGTAAACCCCCTTAGCCATGTTCCAAAATCTAGTGGAAAGCCTTCCCAGAAGAGTGGACTGACTGTATCTTTGCTCTGCCATGGCCTGAGAAATATCCTTGTAGACAGTGCGGTTTCTGTAGTTTTTTTTTCCACCCAACAGATTGACAAGCCAGTTTATTTCACTGACTAACCTCATTTCTCATTTAAGCACCAAATGATTATATGGTCTCACCTATATGAGCATAACAATGACTGTAATTTTAGAATTATCAGGGAAATTAGATATGAGCATTTAGATGTGAGTTAAATGACCAGATATCAGATATGTTTTAGGTTTAGAACCTCATTTGAATGTAGCCCTTATTGGATGTGAAGAATCTGATCCAAGTTAGAAGACAGTGAAAAAGTCAGAATTGATTGGCAGTATAAATGCAGACACTCCCTCAGCTGGGGTTTTGATAAAGGAGGTGGTGGAGCACGCTGTCTAACTAGGTTTAGCAGCAGTCATAGCTTATGTGCTATGAGCACATGAGGTTATATACAGTATATCATTTTCATAATCAATAAACCATTAAGTTAGACCTTGTGCCCTGTTCATGGGGTCATCCTGGAGAGACCACTCCCATCAGGGTAGAAATGTTTCATTGTAGGACAAAGGTGATCAGTCAGAATATCAGTCAGAATAATGTTTATGTTGATTTACAAAACAGAGCAAACACTTTTTTTTTCTTAAATCTTTAGAAAAAAAAAATCAGACAATTAATAATTTTGACAGCTAAGTTGTCAGGTACTGGGTTAGATTTACAGGATAGTGATTTTATTTATTTATTACTAATTTTATTTTGTATTAATCTACTCTGAGCCAATCTGCAGCCCTTGCTTTTGCAACCTCTGATCTACATGAAAAACATAACAGAACATATTCTTCATTTTAATACTTTTGTTTTGCCCACATACCTTCTCCCAGAGCACACTCTGAACTTTAATTCAACATGGATATTAGTTTGATAAATGCATGATTTACTGAGAAAAGGCTATTGCATTTAGAGTATTTAAAAATGTTAAAGCACACATAAGATGCTTTGAGTACAAAGTATCTTGATTATTCCTTGTGAATACAATTGCATTACAGCAGTATATACACCAGATATGTTTGATCTACCTACCACCAAATAATATTATATCAAGATGTGATTGAAATGTAGACTTTCAGCTTTAATTCAAGGTGCTTAACAAAAATATTGCATCCCTCCATTTTCGCAAGCTCAAAAATAATTGGACAATTAACTGATAAGTAGTTTCATGCCCAGGTGTGACATGTTTCCTCGTTATTTCATGACGAATTAAGGACATAAAAGGTTCTTTAATGTCTGATGACTTCAAACCAATTGAGCATGCTTTTCACTTAATGAAGACAAAATTGAAGGCAGAAAGACCCACAAGCAAGCAGCAACTGAAGGTTGCTGCAGTAAAGGCCTGGCAAAGCATCTCTGGCAAAGCATTTGCTGATGCCCATGGGTTCCAGACTTCAAGCAGTCATTGACTGCAAAGGATTTGCATCCAAATATTAAAAATAATCCTAATATTTATGATTATGTTAGTTTGTCCAGTTACTTTTGAGCCTGTGAAAATGGAGGGACTCCATTGTAGGCTGTAATTCCTAAAGAGTTAATGCAGTATTTTTGTTAAATTAATGCTGAAAGTCTACACTTTTCACATCTTAGAGGCAGAATTATGAAAATTGTGTCACTGTCCAAATACTTATGGATCTGACTGTAGAGGTACACTGGCTAGAGGTACACTGAAATATGATGTGCAATTAGGTATATATTTAAACTTATTTTCTTGCTGTAACTCTTAACACAAAATGAGAATGAGTGAGTGTTCCATTCAATTAAATATCCACTGGATGAAACCTTCCTCTGCAACTTATTACAGTCTCCCTAAAATTCTGAGAGAGGGCATTCATGGCTTTCTTCTTGTATGTGAACTCTTGATAACCTATGAAAAATCGATTATATTTAGACTCAAATCATAGTGGAGCCCAGCTTTTAAATAATGCAACACATGCACTTTCTTAGAATATCAAGTTAAACGAACAAAGAAAAAAAGCACTTTTTCTTTGTTCCTTTTCACTTTTTCTTTGTTCCTTTTCACTGTCTGTCAGCACAATGCTGACAGACAGTGAAAAGGAAATGCTTCAGTGTGATATTTGATTTATTTGTGCAATCATAAAGCCTGTGGACTTTCTAGTGTTTATCTGAACTTAGTTTGAGATTTTATGTGAACTCCCAATGTAAAAATTCATGTTAAATATAAGTGCTAAATTCATACACATTTATATCTGAGAAGTTAAGGGTTAAATTTAAAAAAAAAAAAAGTCCACCCTGAACATCTTGGCTATTAATATTATATTTAACAAGTGATCTTCGGTGGCATCCAAGATTTATTTTGTAATGAAATTCTGTGTTGATTTTTTTTTAGTTAAAATGTATTCATTAATGTTTGTTTGTTTTCACTAATGGTTTCCTACATGACCCACAATGCCGTTCGACTGTCTGCTGATAGTAGAGCTAGTGAGAATTAGCCTTTGCGTCCTCTCTCCCTAAAAAGAGCGATGCAGCAATGCTTTTATCCATTAGTTTGTCTAGCTCTTTCACCTCCTCATCTGTACACACTTCTCAAACAATTCAGTTTCCAAAGTTTCAGCTTTCATGCTAATACCAACACCATCATTCTTGTCATTTCGATGTTCTCCGGGTCTCTGCTGTAACGCAGAACAACTGTGTTCCATCTCCATTGCATTCTGGAACTTTGAGTCCAACGTTTGCACCAATGTTTCCACTAATTCTATGTTAGATTTCTCATTAGTATGACAGTGATCGTTGCTGGAAAATGGTGAGTCAGAATAGAAGCTTTTGCTCCTTTGGTTTTAGGAGCTAACAACAAAACCTGACCATAATCACTTATGTTTGAGATTGCTGATTTTTTCCCCCCTGTTATCATCGTTGTATCTTTGCTAGCAATGTCCCCTTGTGACATCTGTGCATCAGACAACCACTAACCTCTCACAGGAATAATGAAAACACAACGCCAACCACCTAAATAGCACCAGAGTCATTCAAGAAATCACAAATATTTCAATATAAACATGTTTACTGGGTGTCAGGGTGGAGTTTTTGAAGGTCAAGGTTCCTCAAGAGCCTAACTGTGGTTTTCTTGCAGGCTCTCTTGCAACCTGTTTTAGCAGAGAACCTTAACTGCAGTTCCACTCCTCACTGAGTCTATGTATCTAAACAGTGTAATATGCACCCCAAACTATATTTAAAGCATGATATTCTGCTAGTTGTTTTATTAAAGCTATGAGTTCTCCCTGTACTCACAAAGCAAGGTGTATTTTAGTGCTCAAAGCCTCAGTAAATTGAACCAAGCATGCAATATTTGTAAGTCATGTTATACCCTGAAGTCATGAACAAATGTGACAAGTATTCCCTTGTTCTATACCTGAGATAAAATCAATCACCAACATCTGTCTCTTCTTAGACTCACTGGAGTTAACAAGTCATTTCCTTCAAGATGTCTACATATGTATAACAATTCTCTGCAGTTTAGAGATTTATTACTTGAATCAACAGAACATCAACACACCAAAGTGCAAGTGAAATATATGTACACACACACACACACACACACACGTTTGCAAGCTAGCAAAATTCATTAAGTTCATAGTTGTCAGGAGCTGCCAAGGAGTACATTATATGTCTTTGAGATTTCTGGGGATGTGTTGCCAGTGTTATGAAGGACTGTCAGTGAAAAAAAAATATCATACCTTTGATAGCTTGAAGACACAGCAAACACTGGAAGTAGGCTACTGAGGAGATTTCCAATGGTGAAAATAGACAGAAACTATTGACAAGGGTAGAAAAGTTGAGGTCTGTACCTGTTCTTTGAGCAAAGCTTCTGATTTATGGATCATTTTGGATGACTCTCGACATTTACCAGTGAATATTTTGTGCAGTATCATGCAGTGAAAAGGAATGAAGGAATAACATGGCTATTCTAAAGCTTACCATGGGTTGTAGTTCCTCATTGCAAAGACAGTAATGTACTTAACACATAATTAAGTAAACCAGTTGCACTGATATTCTCCATTAGGGCAACAAAATCTAAAACACAACAAAGTGAGAATATCAGACTAGCAGGCCACTCCTGATGATGAGAGATAATTATATTGGAATCTGCTCCGTTAAATGTCATTAAATGTACATCCTGATGTGTGATTATTAAGAAAACTGCTTAAGTGCATGCAAGAGCGTAATTAGCCCTTATCTCTCTGCTCTTAAAAGTGCAAGTCCAGAGGTTGTTCGCCTCGAATTAGTCGAGGCCGTGCTGAGAAATTTGCAGATGCACACACATTTGTTTTATTCCACGGAGCCCTGAGGTCATTATGTGTGAACGAGAGTATGTTTAGCATATGTCTACTCAGCTGTGGTTCATCTGGTCCAGGGGTTGCTAAAGCACTGGCGCTGCCATTATAATGTATCTGTGCTCCATTTTGCATACGCAGGGCAAACGCAGCAATAAAGGCTATGTAACGTTTATTTGGTATTCGTTTTTTCATCTATGCCATTTAACAGTCTTTGAGATTGCTTTATATCCTTGCTAAAAGAGGGGCGAGGATTCATAAATATAGCAGAGAATGAGGAGACCAGAGGGCTAAATTTCATTGTAATGAAGTACAAATGCGACACAACCACAGCCATTCATAGGCGCTACACCTTTTTTTTTTTTTTTTAAACCAGAATTGATGCCATTCTCCTTTTCTGACATTAATTTAGCACTCAGACTTCAGAGCCTCATGCATTATGCAAAATGATCATGGGGCACCTTTTAAAAGAAGCTAATCTCGCTGAACACAAGGCAAGACAGGGTCTTCTGAATGAAGCAGCCTATTGTAAAGGGCCAACAATCAGAAGTGGTCCATCAAGAACATCCTGAGACTGGTGGCTCCATAGACGGTGACGCATTTACATTTGAATGGTAAAAATATTTTGTTGTTGTGTATAGGGCTATGCATAAAAGGTTGGCTTCAATTTCCCAAAACTGTTGTATTGTATTTGAGTGGTTAGAAATTTGTTTTACCTAAATAGGCTTGAAAATCATTTTGTACATATCTGCAAAAAATTGTATTTGGTAGTTCGGAGGTCATCAATTTCAGCCCTGCAGGGACAGAAGCTAGTGATTCAACTTGGAGGTAAATTAACAGGCTTAAATCAAGTTGTTGTACTCCCAATTGAATGTTAGGAATCAGGGTTGTAATTAGAAATCCATTAGATCACAATTAGCTTGTGTTTGTTGTATTTGTACGAATGGATTTCTATTGGAGGTCCAATTTATGGTACACGGTAAATTGTATAAAGCTAATTGTGATAAAGTACAACATTTAAGAAGTGGGAGAGATTATGACTCAGAAATTATTTCCTTCCATGTGGCTTTGTAGGTTTTACCATATTTTCAATTCTCTTTCAGTGTCTAGCCTTCACAAAAGCCAACCATGGCATCAAGCTTGATGCCAGTCATTTTACAAGAACCCTTTTTCACCGTTCATTCATTCTTCATCTTCTGTAACCACTTTATCCTGGTCAGGGTCACAGGATCAAGAGTTTATCGTAGGGAAACACAGGGTGAGGGGTAAAGGCAATATGGGTGTCTTGCTGCAGCATCCCTCGAGCAGCACAGGGTTAGGGGATTTCCTCAAGAACCTGGTGGCTGTAGTCAAAGGAAGAACACTTAAACCTAAAACCCTCCAGCACAAGCTCTGCATCCATAGTGCCCATGCAGGGATAAAACCAGGAACCCTTCAGCTCCACTGTCCTTTGTACCTCTTCTGTGTGACAGGCTTTTTTTCCTGATGTTGTTTCCTTGATGTAGTACTTTTTGAATATTTTAAACTTACTAAATAGCAGGAAAAAAAAGGTTTTTTAGCTGCCGTCTGTCGCTGTGACTGTTCTAATGAACCATCGTTCCCTTCAGCTGTCAAGAAAGAAATGCCTTGTAGAAACTGCATGATGTCTTTTCCTCTCCCTTGAACAGAAAAAGCTACAGAGTCTTTGAAAAATTTACAGGCTGTATTGGTACTATGACTTGCAAATGAGAATTTCAGAGCATGATTATTAAGAGATGAAGTGGTCTGAACTTCTGAAGGTGAAGGGTGTTGATGTAAGATCTCTATGAATTACTGTTAAGGTGGATTAAAATTATGAAAACCTGCAGGCAGCCTTTCATGTTTTTGATGGTTCCGTTAAATTCCAGATGGAACTGATACCAGAGCCTGACCCAGATGATGAAGGAACTAAAATAAGTGTAAGTAGATGTTTTTCATGGGTACTGATTGCAAAATGCAAATCAAAAATTGGTAATCAAAATGAATGATTGACAGATTGGATGCTTTAAACCTTGCTGCCTGTTCCTCTCACAGACAGTCAAGGTCCAAGGCAATGACATTTCCCACAAGCTTCAAATTGCACGGGTGAGCAAGAGTGATGAGGGCCTATATGAGTGCCGCGTCACTGATGCCAACTATGGAGAACTGAAGGAGTACAAGGCCCAGGCCTTCCTAAAGGTCAATGCAACAGTCCGTAGAGGACTCATCAAGAAGACATCACCTCTGCACCTGACCAATAAGAAGCCTCGTAAGAGCAGCTCGGCTTTAGGCCAAGACAGCGATGGTATGAACTCAGACCAGCACTCCCAGTCCTCCTCTACCTCGCAGGCATCACAGTCTAAAACAGTCAAACACAGCGCTGGATCAGGTAAGAGTGGCTCCCGGCACAGCTTTTGCATTCACAAGATTTTATTATTTATTTATTTTTTTACTACTGAAGGGTTATAGAGGCAAGTGTAAAGGAAAATTTAATATCTTTTTCCTTAAAAACCCCAAGAAACCATAACTTGGCATTATCATTAAAAATAATGCTATGCAGAGTCACCTGCATCACATTCAAGAATGCCAACAATCTGCACCTGGAAATGTAGCACTGCTCCATAAAACTATACCGGACTCCACACTTTAGCCTTACACCAGCTAAAATACAGCCATTTCACTATTGTCCAACTCTGAACATTCAGGTATTTTTAGCTGTTATTAAAATTACATTTTATTACAGTAACATTTATCGGATTTGGCAGCCATCCTTATCCACAGAATATTACAGTAGTCCTTTATTATCTCCATTAAAAAAGCATGCTAGTGCAAATAGGTCAGATTTCTGACAGCTAAATAATACTGTCAGCTAAAATTGTGTTGGAATGAAGTTAGTACAAGGAGTTAATCATTTTAATTTAGTGCTTGTTTAAGTGCTTACTGAAGAGGTCTTCAGTCTTTGTTTGAAGACAGTTACTCAGCTATTCAGACAGCAAAAGGACGTTCATTCCACCACCTGGGTGCCAAGCCAGAGAAAAGTCATGATGCATGTCTTCAATTTATCTTAAGGGATGATCAAGTAGAGCTGGGACTTTACCTTGTGTAGTGATAAATGTCAAATCTCTCAACTGCTAATTAAGTTTGATACACATTTTCCTGAATGTATCAGGCATGAAAGCTCTCAACTGGAGCTACTAGAAAAACATTAAATACTAGATTCATTCATAAATTCAAATTCTAAAAGTAACTTTTAAAGCTTAATAGGTTTTGTAATTTGCTTCATACGAACTGCAGCAACTTATAATGGAATTTATTGGAGTTCCTGTAAAGAACTTTATAGGCCATTTCACCTGCCAGTAAAAGCCATACCTCTCCTCATCAATTTGATAAAGTAGATATTGCATAAGGGGAATAGTGCTGATCCTAATAGAAAATTTATTTGAATCCTTTTGAAACGGTTGCTTCACACAAGACTGTAAAAGTAAAAGTAGGTTGTTATAGGCCTGTTTTATTAGACAACTTTTATCTTTTAATAAATATGAACTTTTAAGTGCTTTTTATATTGATCCAAAATTAGACTGACAATATTTTAGATTAAAACCTTACAGCATGTGTTTCAGCGGTATGTTAGTAAGGATCCTACACCCTGACAAGCCAGGGTGAAAGGCCAGTTGTGCGTGTTGTCAGAGATGGCTGAAAGGTTGGAAGGGCATTTCAACATGGTGAGCAACTCTGCTCTAACAGAATATCTGATATTCACCTCAATCTCGCATGGGGATGGCAGACAAGCTTCGCACGCTGTCTCTCATACACACACACACACACAGAGCCCCATCTACAGAGTAAGAGAGAGAAGAAAATTGCTGTACAATACAACATTTAGATATACCTGTAAAATTGCAAAAAAAAAAAAAATCTTAGCAGGTGGAAATATCTGGAATGTAGTCAGATTTAGTTAATATTTGTTTTTATAAGATAACAGACCATAAATAAAATGATTAGGCCTATTACTATACAATTTTACTAATTTCAAGATTGAAATGTTCTATGATAATAAGATAAGATAATATTGCTAATTTTTAACATTTGCAATCTTGAAAGAAAACAAAATAATCTACCAACAGAATAAGAAAAATTAAGGCGTGAAATCATTAGCTCAAGTTTAGCTCATATTCATAACTACCACTAACTCCAATGCAGAGCTGGAATGCCTAAGGCACATTTGCCTAACTACACCGCCACAGTACGCCATCTAGAAGATCAGCAAGCTCAAATTACAGGCCGTGATATTCTGACATGACTCTTGACTCTACTTTTAGCTAATTGGACAGAACTGGTTATAAAAGTGCAGATGCAATGTATAATGGACAGATTCAGAGAGCGAAAACAGCCAGCAGGGATGATGCAACATTAGGTTACATTATTCTTGTCATAGAGTATCCTAGGGTGGCAATTTAGAGACAAATGATTAATTATTCTCTATAAAGAGGAGGAGGAAACCACGGGATACTTCAGCCAACTGAGATTGCTTCTCCAAAGCAAAGCTTCTGCTCAGTTGATCACTATGGGCCAAATGAAGTCTGGCAGGGAGGAGCATGAGGTCACAAGCTTGTATCTGTCTTCTCTTCTTTCTATTCTCTGCTCCTTCCTGAGAGAGACTCCCTAGACACTCCTCCTCTCAAACAAGTGCTTGGTGTAAAGGAAGAATCCCGTAAATGTCACAGTGATTTACCGAAAATTTCATTTTCCATTTCCTCAATGTTGCCTTTTTATTAGGGGTTTTATGGCCACATATACATCTCTCTCTCTCTCTCTCTCTCTCTCTCTATTTTCTTTCTTTCTAACTTTCACCTTCTTTTTTGTAGTTGTATATAGAACACCTCCTCTGATATTTTTACCATAACTTTGAGGAAGCAATAAATCAATATATCGATAAATCAATAAATCAATGACTAGTTCCTTATTCTCAGTCAACAAGCTTCTCTTTTAATAAATGCACACGTTTTAATTGCCTATACTTCATGTTGTGATTCTTCTGATGGAAATTCATGAATGGATGCTCCAGTTTATGAGTCCCATTACAATATCCATTAATTCACTCCCTCTTATGCAAAATGATCATTCATAAATCATCTTGTTACATAATATGTTAATAGAACTGCAAACATACTTTAGGAGAACAGTTATGTATTTGATGAATCCTGGTATATTCCCCTAATTCAGACATTAAAGCCCTTACAGGGACGTGGTGTGTAATATATGGGAAAAAAATAAACAAACAAACAAATAAGTAAAGGGGGGGGGGTCTTTCACATTCATCTACTGCCCTTGGAAAGTGGAAAGACACGCAGGCTCAAAACTGACAATGAGAAACTGAGACATTGAGATTTTTTTTAAATGCATAGCTGAAGAACTATAATTCTCTATCGTTGACCTTGCTAACTTGAAGTAAAATATGGGCACATTTCCTAACCTGCTGACACAATTTTCAATTCTCTGAGGGGAAAAAAAATACAGGGCTCCAGAGTGACAGATGTTAGATTAGACTGTTAGATAAAGCCTCTGCACTAGAGCACTACCAGTATTGCAGGATTGCTAGATGTTCAGACAGAGCCGAGTTCCCAACCCATAACATCATCTTCTCTTTGTGTAACTAGCTGTGGAAATAGGTATCAGAATTCAGGCTTTTCCGGGATTCCACAACATGTTTACTTGCAGTAAATTTACTGGTTTCTAGCTATAACGAGATCCATAACTGGCAAAATGCATGTGCTTCATGATACCTTGTGAATACTGACTTGGATGTAATTGATACCCATGATTCACTGTTTACTGTTTGCTCTGTCAGCTTTAGGCTAACAAATGTGCCTGTAATTTCTTCTTCCAGGTACCAGGATAGATACGAGCTATGGACTCACTCTCCTGCTTTTTGCTAGCGTATGTGTGAGGGGAGCTTTGCTATAGTCTGGGACTATTTTTTCCCCTTTCACTGTTCTTTTAAAGCCAAGAGAAATATCATCTGCTATTTCCATAGCACGGACACCACCGTTGCCCCAGTTTTTGCACCCAATGTTCTAATTATCTATACCAGAATCACTTTTGGTCAAAAATATAAGGCCTAGAGCATAAGACTGTATTCTTGGACATGTATTTGGTGACCCCGATATTAACATTGGATGGACATGAACTAATTATGGACTTATATCTCATCCAGATATTATTAATAATTTGGTTGTATTTTCTTTCTGTTCATATCCAGCTGTGAATTTAATATAAGATGCTCTAAAGCCTGGAAAGAATTTATATTTGTGTATTATATAAATATAAATACAGATACATATATAATGATATGATTTTGAACCTTCTTGGACTTTGTACAGCCTGCATCCATCCTGGAATATTATGTGTTCAAGGACACTGAAGTAAATGTGAATATAACAGCACTGACATTTAAGTAAATATTGTGGCTGGATAGGAGTTCTGCTTAACTATGTGATGTTCTGCGCTGTTTAATCTGCTTTGAAGTTTCCTGATTTTGTTTTATGCAGATTGTTCGTGCTCAAATGCACATGCTATTCCTTTGTTGTTGTAGGGTTTTTTGTTTTGATATTTTTTCTTTTCTTTTTTTTTATTTTGCATAATAAATGTGAGCTTATTTCTGTTATCAACCTGTTAGTCATGGTTTGTCTTCAAGGACAACAAAACTCTTTTTTACACATCATGTGCATGTCTTAAAAAAATTATGCCAGGACATGTACTAATTAGCTGATAATTAAGTCAGAAAATGCTGACCACTTTCTATATTGCATGAAAGTTTTTTTTATTTTCAGGAAGGAGAAAATATGTGACAGGAAATACTCAAGTGAACGTCTGTGGACCTATGAATATCTTATTGTCTTATTGACTAAAGATGCTTAAGTGCATGTGTGTTTTGGTATTTCATCCTATTTCCACCAACTGGAGTATGATATGGTGATATTCTTTTTGATATTCTAAGCATACCTTCATTTCCACAAAGTCTTGACCATCTGCCTTCCTGCTTCAAACTCCATTACACTCGATCATTGAATTTCCACCATGGCTAGCCAGTTGATATTAGATTTTTCCCCCTCTCCTAGTTGGATTTGATTTCTTAACATTTACAATGGCTCTATGATTGTAGCGTAATATACCAGAAAAGAAATGTTTAAATCATACTGCACCATTGGAACGGAAAACAGAAAAGCCATGGTGTATCAAGAATGCCACTTTCTTTAAGATATTTAGCCCATCCATTAATCATACATTATATCACCTACTTTTCCCCCATCAATGTCCCAAAATATATGGGTACTTTCTTTGAAGCTCAGTATGCTACTTCACGTAACATGCTAATCATTAGTAAGATCGTTAAACTTCATATATGTTTTTCAATCAAGCACTAACTTAAACTAATACACCTACTACTAAGCTCCTGGCATATTAAAATATTTAAGATTGGGGTTATGAGGAAGTTAAGATTTGTAAACAAATCATTAAGACAAGATGATACGTCTGAAAAAAAATTCATAAACACATCTGGACATGACCTTTCCAACTGTCATCATTATGCAGTGTACTCCCTGTGTACATTCTGCACTCAGTTCATACAATAAATGCCACATCACTGTCCTTGGGAACACTTGAGTTCAGTTTGTGTTCAGTTTATGAAGCAAAGCCTCCTGTGTAGCTTACAAAAACAAATCAAATCTTTTGTAAATGCCTATGAGAAGGTATTTTGAATGAGATTCAGACTTGTACAACTGGCATCTACGTCTGTTTAGTGTCTTTGTAAAAGCCACAGTAAATTACGTAAACAGCATGATTGTCTTCATTTATTTCAGCAACATTAAAGTGTGTTCTCTACAATGCTGTCCATGATTTATAAAGGTGGTTCCTGCAAAGGCTTGACATCTCCATAACTTCCTGGTTTTCAGATTTTGCCTACACCTGTCTCATACTATTTTCTCTTTTATATATGCCCAAAAGAAGTGGTGTACTGGAAAATTTGTGTGTTACATAGAGTTTTTTCTTCCAAAAAAGTCGTTGTAGTGGAGAAAATTGAGATGTTTTTAGTTTTTTCTTCCATTTTTTATATTGATTTGGTTCTTTCTTGTGAATCATAATGGTCCATTTGCCAGAGCATGGAGATATTATGATTTTTTTATTGACACTCTGAAAAGCAGTGCAGCAGTTTGTACTGCAGTGTCAATAAAGATGTAATATGTAATTAATCATTACCAGTTGACAGATTCATTTGACATTTATCAAAGTTTTTATCTCTGATACAGAATAGGAGTTGCATGATTTGCAGTTTTTACAAATATGGCCGTGCCAGTTTTGGTTAGCGAGTGTTCGGGCAGCTGTGTTAAATAGTTCTGTACAAAACTGTGAATTCAGAACTTTGTGTAATTAAATGTCTCTGTACATTTCATAAGAAGGAAACAATTAACTCAAAAAGTGATGTTGAATCAGTGTGAACTACGGAGAAGGTATACTGCACAAATATTTCAAGATGCAAGACCATTTAACAAATGCTACAAGTGTGTCAGGAAGCAGTCAGTGTTTAGGTTTCAAATCATTGTATAAACAGGCATTTAAGTCAGATGATCAGATATCACTCTTATCTTGTCCATTAGGGTTTCACTTGACTTTGGGATCTTATCACATTATAGAATGCAATTATTCACATGAATGGATGAAGCACACAAACACTAAAAAGGTAACAGTTACCAGAATACTTTGACTGCTAAAACTATTAGCTGTTGTATAAAATGTAAGTGATCTATATTCAGTTGAAATATTGACTACTTGGACATTAAAAGCTGTCTCGAGATCTTTCTTAGCCATTTTAAGTGAAACCTGCTATGACTGTCTCCTGCTAAAAGTTTTCCATATTACCAATTTCACATCCCTTGTGTACTGACCTGAACTATTCCACACTTATCCACTCTCAAACACTCACACAGCAAAGCCTTACTAATGAATGTACACATGACCCTTGAGTAAAAAAACAATCTGTATTAAAAAGAAACTCAGTAGACCCCACACATTGTAAATTGAGCTTGTCTTTTTGTGACAAGAACTAACAATACTTTTTTTTTTTTTTTATAATAGGAGAGGCAGTCTTCTCTTGTCCAACATCTCAACCAATTATGCAGACTTTTCATTTTGACAGAGATCTTGTTATTCAGTGGAAGTCCTGAAGAAACGAGCCTGTCACTTTTTATCTGATCTTTATTTTGTGGAGGGGAAAGAGATAAAAAGCCACTTGAAATTCATATTTGATATTTGCAAGCACCAGCGTCATTGGGTTTGTGTAATCAGTGAGACTGGGAAAACGAGGGCGAAGGGAGATTGGCAGAGTGTGAAACGGGACCCAGGGGGGGAAGTGCCGAGTGATTTCCAGGGTCTCTGTTTGTTAATTTGGTCAACATCGCATGGTTATTTGTGTGGAAATGAGCAGCCCCTTTCCCCTGGCACTTTCACTGGGGTTCTGGCTCCCCTTCAGCTCAGTGCTGATATGAGCTGGTGGGATATTGCAGCATGAATAAATCAGCACAGTATGCATGACTTTTTTCCCCTTAAAAAAAGCTTTTTAATCTGTAGTAGGGTTTTATGGTATTTCTGCAGTTTAAACTCCCAGATATTAGCTTTTCTATATATTTGAAATGATATTGTGGACTGCCAAGTCATGGCTATGCAACCATAATGCAGCCTTTATCATCTAGAGCCGAGATTAGATATAGTGTCTAGATCCCTCTGTTCCAAGTTGATTTGATACTTTTTAAAGTTTACCTTTTTTCCCCCACATTCAGAGCCATTCTGTTTATTTATATTAGACAACCTAAAGTACAAGTAATGTTCCTAAGAAAAATGTTCCTACGTTCATAATAATGTCACAATCACAAAAAATAGCCACAATGGCACTGTGCTGGTGAGAATGGGTGTGGCACATTTTATTGATTTTTTTTTTTTTTGTGATCATTGTAATATGGTCCCTTTAGGCTATCTGTGAAACACAGTGACATTTTTATAATAATATACAATTAGATTTTACTGCATATTTCCCATTGATATTTAACTGGTAGATATAACCCACTGTCTGACAGCATTTATAAAAATGTTTTTTGTCTTATTTTGTGCCAGGATCTCTCACTTATGAGAGCCTCAAGGACATAATGTTTCTATTGCCTAATTACTCATTTTTATTAGTACAATATATTTGTTGAGTCTGGTATTTAATTATTTTTAGATAATTTATTGATTATATTAAAACTGTGTAGTGTTTTTTTTTTCTTCAGATAATATAATTAGGTCAGTTGTATTTAGTTAGTACCTGGGTGAAGTAGAATATTTGTTGAAGTGGGGTGACATAAAAGCATTCTCAGAAATGGCACAGCTGGTGTCAGGAAAATACCATTTTGGCATTTTGTCTGTGTGATGGTCCCAGGTGGCCATAAAAGTGAGCACAATTTTGGACCAAAGTAAGTTTGAAAATACCATTGGGCTCCCAAGTGGTGCAACAGACAAGTGAGTTCAAAATCCAGTGATGCCACAGCCATCCATGGACAGGAGCACTCTGGGTGGGTGGAATGGCATATTCTATCTCTCGTGTAAATCACAGTGACACTAGTCAATCATGGGTGCCTGTGTGCCCATGTATGCAGAAAAGGGCCAATAGCACTTTCCTTTGAGTGTGTTATGCTGTTTTGTGATGCAGTACGAGCAGCAGTTTTTCAAAGATGCAGTTGGCTGGCCTCATGTGTCTTAGAGGAAGCATGTATTAGCCTTCAGGGTAAATGCCCACACAAATTAGCAATATAACAGTATTTCACCACTAAATTAAGTTTCTGCACAGAAAACTGAGCCATAATCCACAATCTTGGGGGGAAAAAAGGACCCTCTCTTCAAGGGTTCTTAAGGGGTTTCTTGGAGAGTTACAGCTTCTTAGCTTCATTACAGGGTTCTGCTTGAAACCTGTTCTGTTGTAGGGTTCAACATAAAACCTTTAATAACCCTATAAGGGATAGACAGTGCATCAACTTGACATTGTCAACACACCATGCTGATGTTACATTAAATAAAATTCAATGATAATAATTTCTAATATCATTCCACAGGTCACAGATTAAAAATAATCATGCTCAGTCATTCACATTAATGACTGTTTAGAGGTGTGAACTGTGCTCATAATGGAGTGCAATGCAAAAAGCAGCATCTCTTAACAAAATGAAGATCCTCTACTACCTACATGGTTACATTCTCACACACATACAAAAAAGGCTTGAATTATTTATTTGTTATCTGTAATTGCAATCAATTGCAGCTGACATTGATGTAAGGTCCCTTAATGGCACCTCAGAACCCTTAACATTAATGAACTGTGGCTCTATCTGTCACCACTGATGTAATGGTTCTGTTCGCCATAAAACAAAGCCAGAAGGAGAGAAACAAGGTGAAGGTGATGAAAACTGACAAAAAGCAACTATTTTCATTTCTCCCTTGGCATCTTAATAAAGAGTGATACAGTGTTTTCAAATTGTTTGAGCAATAAAGAAATGACCTTGCTGTGTTAAACAAGAGCAACATACAAGAGCAAGTAGGCCAGTTTTTGTCCCTGTGAGTCTGATGCAGTGGCAGGGAGAATAGAGAATTGGAACAGCTGCAAGTCATGAGTGGGTGTTAGTTATGAGAGAGAGAGAGAGAGAGAGAGAGAGAGAGAAGAATGAAGAGATATATGGAGGCTTTGGGAAATGGGAAAAGCACTCAACAATGCAGGGATAATGCATCCAAACATATTTGCGCCTTTAGAGGGAAAATAGAAGAGAGGCAGTGAGTGTAGAGAGGATTAACATGACACATGATTGATAGTGAATTAAAGGCCTGGTCCTCTACTCATTAAAGCTAGCACTGACACTACAATGGAAATGACAGTACAGTGAAAACTACCATTCGAAAACGCATGCAGAGAGCTGAACTGTAATGTCAGTGAGTCATCATGAAATATAATAACATTGGATTTATTTGTGAAATGAATAAGCTCTACTGATGTCAATCATTTTAAACATCTACTGTGTACGTACTGTGTGAGGCATCTCATCACCACTTACTACAAATATGGCTCTAACTCCAACACTACCTTCCATCACTTTGGAATATTTTTTGGAGCTTTTCCTCATGGGGACCAGCCAAATGTACCCATAAGATAAACCTGTCGGATATTCCTATCCTTTAGGGGACATTTGGTCCCCACTAAGATGGGAAAACATGCCTCCCCACACCCACAAATACAGCCGATGATACAAAACACAATGAGCTTTATGAACACTTAACATCATAAAAAGTATTGAATTCCTGGTGTCATTTTTGCTGTAAATGCAGTGTTTTATTGGATTTTTGGGTTATCACACCTTCACAGAGGTTTGGAGAATACAGGTTGTGGATAGCACATGATGCAACAGGGATTTAAACTCAGCTCTGTAAATGTGCTGTCTGCACTACTCAGGGATATCTTGTATATAAAATACATTCCCTGAACTGCTGCCCATATCTCTTTACATTTCCCCTAGTCATTCAAAAGCAATCACTGCTGACGTTAAGAACTTTCTCTTTTATTCTTCCAACTCCATCCAACAGCTTTATTATAGATGTCATGAGTCAGCCATGGAGCCAAGCAGAGGTGGTCCAGGCCATTCAAGATGAAAGGATGAGGAAGGAACATAATATATTGTCATCTCTTCATTCATGTCTCTCTCAGAGTGTGACTTATCTGAGGCATTATGAAGCAATTTGGATCAAGCCCTTCCTCTTAGTTAACTTTTAGGATGAGTTAAGCATTAAAGTGCTGCTCATAAAGAGCTAAACTCTGCATATTAATAAAATGAAATGACTGGTCATTACATGATTGATATTTATTGATGCGAGTGCTGTCAGTGATTGTCAGTTAATGGTGATAACTCTAAGTGGAATATAATTAATGGCTATATTACTAGAGTAAAATGATAAATGAGCAGGTGCCGTTAAGCATAATGCTTAGGAAGTAAGTAACTGAATCAATGAATCAAAATTTTGGTACTGGTACTATGTCTTTTAGCAGCATTTTATTCTGAATGATTCATTTGAGGGTGTTATAATAAATTTAATTGGGGAATTACATATTTGTTTGTTTGTGTTAACAGATTAATTAATGCCACTGTTAGAAATGTTACAAAAGCATGCACATATTACAAATGGCATGGAGCAGGTAGTTTTTAATCATTAATTAAGCTTTACAATTTGTTTATATTGATAACTGTAAATGTCTAAGAATTCCTGAGGAAAAAGAAATTAGCATGCCACGACTTTCAACATTTTGATTCTGGTGGTTTATTAGTGTTGGCAGTGTCCAAGGAAGACAAGCTCATTTTGACCTAAAAAAGGTCTCTGACTCCAACTCTGGCTTCAGGGATCCTGTCTGATTAACATTTTAATTAACACAAAATATTGCTAACTCTCGGCCATTCTCCGAGCCTCTACTCAAACAGATTAATTAATGCGGTGTTCTCCCTACTCAACTGGCCTACAAAGTGATTATTAAGAAGAAAGAAAAAAAAACATACAGAGAGATAAATGTCATCCCACACCCTATTGCAATATATGGTGATCCTTTTCCAAACTGAGAAACAGACTTGCAACTGCAGATGAGTGTTTGCAAAAACTCAAAACTCCATTTTGAACATTTTTTTTTCTACTTAATCTACAAGATGGCCCACTTACCATAGCAACCAGAAAAATGAATCAGAGTGGGCTACTTTTTGCCAAAATCTGCATAATTTATGCAGTTTTCAGTTGGGGATTAATTAAAATCTACAGTGTATTCTTGGGTCATTTTTAAGGAACTGTAAGAAAATTATATGTTAAAAAGTGGCTGAAGAGATGTACATGGTTACTTTGAAATACAAGGTACCATACATAATAAATAAAACACAATGAGATGTATTATAGGAAAATAATCAGTGACAGGGTGGGGTGATGCAGTCTTAAATTGGTTTCTTAGACTATAGTAGTTTGTCGACGATTACAATTTTCAATTTATTAAAGATTGCTACACCATAATTCTTATTCGTGTATAATTACATTTGATATTGTAGAACATCTGCTAAACAAGTTAGTTCCTTATCATCATCTTTTATCATTTACATTATAGCAGCTATAAACTGTCACTCTAAGTCCCTAAATTAATAAGGCAGAAAAAAGGCATCTTGTTACAGAGAAACAAAGTGCAAAGTCCTCCGTCCACAGACTTTCCTGTGTCAGAAAACTTTTTTGTTTTTATTTATTGTATTAATTTATAAACACATAAAGGTCACATAGAACAATGTTATACGCAACACAGAACAAGGTAATTACTGTCCACAACTATAAGCAACATAATAGTCAGGATAATGTTGAGACAAAAAAAATTTAATGGAGGGTTGCACACAGATATCCTATAGTGTCTTAGAGGCTTATCAAAACAGGTTATAAATTTATTTCTGTGGCAAAAAACTGTATTTCTGTTACAAAGCACTGACACTGGTGACTCATTGCATAAATGTTAAACAAGTAAACAATTTTTCTTTGTTAAATAAAAAACTTTTTTAATCTGTTTATTTATTAGCCTTAGTTATGTGGAGCATCTGCCATACCCAATCCATCCATCCAATCCATCTCCTAACACAAAAAAAACTTATCACATAAATGATTATACAGCAGCATATTTTTGTAAATCCATTTATTATTAGGATTAGATTATGTGGAGCATCTGCCATACAAGTAAACTATAGGGCCAAAAGTTTGAGGACATCTGATCATCACATCCACATGTGGCACACAATTGTATGGGATATCTTTGTCATTTTTCCAGCGTGACAATGCGACAATGCGCTGTCCATGAAGATATGGTTTGCCAAGGTTGGAGTGGAAGAGCCCTGACCTCAACCCCACTGAACACCTGTGGGATGAACTGGAACGCTGAACACACCCCAGGCCTCCTCACCCAACATCAGTGCCTGACCTCACTAATGCTCTTGTGGCTGAATGAGAGCAAATCCCCACAGCCACACTCCAAAATCTAGTGTAAAGCCTTCTCAGAAGAGTGGAGGTTATTATAACAGCAAAGGGGACTAAATCTGGAATAGGATGTTCAACAAGCACATATTGGTGTGATGGTCAGGTGTCCACAAACAGTTGGCCATAGAGTGTAGCTGAGCTGTTACTATAGAAATAATAATGAATTATACTAAGTGCATTAATATAAACTTATCATTCATTTTTCAACCAGAACTACTCTCCGAGCTGTGCTGTTACATAAAATTAATTCCCAACTTCTGACCAATTCTCAAATCTCAAATTTGAGAATTCAACTGCTCTGTAAAAATCATATAAAACAAAAAAACAAATAATAATAATAATAATAATAATAATGATAATAATAATAATAATAATAATAATAATAATAATAAGTAAATAAGTAATAAGTAATAATAATAACTTAAATTATTAACCTTTTGACCAGTCAAATTTCAGAAATGCACACTTTTGTGCATGGTATAATTGTAATTATTCATCTTTTACTTTAGCAACGTAAGCAAAGTAGAGTCCCCAGTGATTGCTGAAAATGAACTGATTGCTGAAAATGATTGTTGCTGGTGCAATTATTAGTTTTACAAACATTCTAGAGGAATCTATAAATGCTACTCAGTGGAAGTCCTCTCCATTGATCAGGGATGCAAAAATAAAGTACCTCTGAGTGCTAAAGTCTCATAAGGAGTCATAGCTGCTCATTACAAGGTGTGGATGGATGGTATTAGGCACTTGAGTGGGCTTGTGCACACTTCACCAACACTATTAACAACAACCTCAAACAACAAATTTACCAGTGTTAAATTAACACCTAAAGCGTTCCTTTGAAAACAATGCCACTTCATTGTACACTGGAGGTATTAATTTAACACCTGATTTTGTTGCGCTCCAGCTGAGAGGGTGACTTGAAGCACCGTTGTTAAGACCGGAACATCTTGTTACTGAACTTGTTAAAGAAAGACCTGCAGCACACATGGTATTTTAGGATGCCCAGATATGTCAACATGAAAAGACGGTTTTGGAAAGAGCACAACGCCTGCGAATGCAGCATGCTCTTTTTTATTGTCAGATTTCAAATGTGGCACAGAACACAGTGAACAGAGAGAACTACATTAGGAGGTGGAAAATAAGAAGCAGAGGAAATGAATTATTCAGCATTCACGAAGAACAGCAGCAGCACTGCTAATTAGAGTCACATACTTTCTGTATACTATCTATAACTGGTAATATCATTTTATCCAAATTAGGTTCATACTTGACCGTGCAATGTGTGATTGTGTGTATGGGATGAATCACTGAAAATCATATACTATATATGTTTTCTGATAATTCACTTTCAATATTATATGTTTTTACTATGTCAAAAAGAAAGAATGAGAAGATAAACAACTTTGGAGCAAACAAACAGATCAATTCCTCCTATTAGATGAATGTGTATAGATAGTTGAAAAAGTTCAATATAGAATGCTAGCAAGTAATGTTTAATATAATTAGCTAATTTACCAGACTGCAATGAAAAAAAAAACAATTTGAAAATGATTACATTCAAAATAAAAATAAAAAAATACACAAGAAAGCTATACTCTGTACAGCAAATAATATTTTTTGAGTATTAACCCTTTAATGCTTGATAATGACCCATTAACACATTTCCATCCTTTGTCTATTTAGGCCTCATTTGGTCACATATTCTTTGAATTGTGTATACATAATACAAAATGCAAATTAATGCATTTTAGTTTTTTACCATATAAGGCCCTAGTAGTGGCATGAATGTGGGCGTATACTGTATTATAATTAATTGTTCCTTTGGTTTGTAAAGAAATCTGTCACAGCAAAATCAAGTGAAGTCATTTAAATGTGAAAAATGCTTTACAGGTAAGATATTCATGTGAGCTGTAAATTCTCTTTAGGCTGATTGTCAGACTGTCATATGTAACTGCTGATTCAAGATGACATGTAATTTTCTATTTCTTGCTATAGTAAGCGTAGACATCTGGACTTTTGAATCTCAAAGGCATTTTTCACTGATCCGATGGGGCTTCATCAGTTATATTCAAGACAAGTCGAGCTTTTCTGTCATTGCTTCTCATCACAGACACTCAGGAATGAAATACAGTTTACCTGGAGCTACATTTTACACAGGGCATCAGCAGAGAAGAGGAGACAGCAGCAAAATATAATAAATACAATAAACACGTGCATTCATTCGACATTCATTAATTTCAAGTGTCAGGAATAAATAAAGGTATTTGGTACACTATACAATAAACTCTGCCAACATCAAGAACAGAACAGCAGCACAGTACAAATTAGGATGGAACAAATGGACAATATAGTACACAGTATAATGCAGCAACTCCTAATAGCAAAGACAGTAACACTATGAGCCCATATTCATAAGTCATATTATTATTATTATTATTATTATTATTATTATTATTATTATTATTATGGTTTCTTTGTATTCATTGTACATGTATGTTATTAATTATTTTTTGTAAGCACTTTTATTAACTTTACAAATGCCTCATAAAGCTATAATAATGTTCTATAAATTATTCCTTGATAACTTATAACTTAACTTACCACAGTGTGTCATTATAAACATTTAAAATGTCATCATTGTATGCTTCCAAAAATGACAAGAAGACACAGAAGTAGCACCTAGTTTTCAGTTAAGTAGGTATTGTGTGTGTGTGTGTGTGTGTTCTTGTCATTTTTTGATGTAAGCATACATCTTTGTCTGTTTTTGTATTTAATCTGGAATTAAATGTTACCATAATCACGTTCCAAAAATAAAGTTAATATATAATGAGAAATAATTTTTTATAATGTTTTTAATCATTGTTAATAAATATTACAGTTGCTCTGTAATTATCCACAAGTCATTATTTATATAAAGTTTGTGATGAATTGTGACAGTCGAGTTTATGATTTTCATGGATAATTTATAAAACATCATTAGGGCTTTATGAGGCATTATTAGATATTTTATTATAAGCGTAGTTATAATGATTTATGTATATGGGCTTTATAAAAAAACTTTATCGCAATGACTGTCTTGCAGATAATATTAAAGTGCAATCTATGTGCACAATAAACAGCGTATGAAAGGCAATGGCTTGTGTGTGGAACAGCTGAGTGCAGCAGGTAGAGTGGGGTAGAGGAAGCTCAAGAATACTGGCCAGTCTGAGGACCATCAGGCTGTTAGTAGTTCATCTTCATATTTTGTGTATTACATTTCCTTTAAGGGTAACAAAATATGGAACTTTGCAATGATTTAAAGCCAATAATTTTGAATAGGATCTTGTCTAATAAATTTGTGATTATATTTTAGATTTACATTTTACATTTACATCTAAAACATTTGAGAGACACCCCTATCCAGCATGACAGAGAGTATATCATCATACTCACTGTACAATGAGTTAGTCCTGCAATGAAAACAGTACACCTCAAGGCTTTGGTTTATTTTATTTGATTCTTTTTTTAATTGTGCTTATATAGTACATGCTTAGACAAGAAACATTCACTTAAATTCTTAGATCATATATTATAAGCGGGGGTTAACTTTAAATTTAAGAGGCGGTGGAGATCTTACTTCTTTCATGGTTACCATTTCTGTGCACACAATATTGTTCAGTTTATGTACTATTTTATGGCTTTTTCATCCTTGATACGGTGGAAATGTGACTAGCAAGATTAATCTACAAAAATGGTTTGCTAGGTAGGTCTTAGTGTTCTTTTGAGAGCACATAGTAACCATCATAATTAGTAAACAACAGAAACCATCACAATTAATGAAGTTGACTATCAAGTTTAATAAAAATGCATTCAGTGAAAAGGGATTTCATTTAAATGTTTTTGCTGGTGAGAGAATTACTCCATCTGTAAAGCTACAGCATGAAAATCATAACCACAATAATCTGGGCCAATTAACGGCTGATGTAAATGAAGCAAACCAAACAGCAGGATGCATAAAAAAAAACGTATTTGCATGACTGAGAAAACCAGAGAATGAGAGGAGGAGGATGCGCCACTTCATAGAACCATATAAACATGAAGCATGGGGGGAAAAAAGCTCATAGATGGAACATTTTAACATTTAATGTGAATTATATGTTTACTTAATCAGTTTACATAAGGATTGCCTGTCACCCTGGTTTATCACAGTGAATGGTTAAATAGATCTCACCATCAAATTATATGACCAGTGTTCAGCTCTTCTTCCTGTTCATACAAACCAACAGGAGAGGAGCTTCGCATATCTTATTCAACCTGCCTTTATACACTTCCTGGTTTATATATAACTATAAATACTTATACATATAAAATGTAATAATACTTGTATTACTTATTTGTTATAATGTATTATGCATTGCACTTTGCACCTTATAAATGCATTAGATATAGAGGATTTCTAGAAAATGTTACCAATTTATATATACTTAAATTTTCCTATTACAAAAGCTTTGAACTATACCTCAGTAACTGTCTTATTTAACTGTCAATTAATTTGTGCATATGGCAGCAATATGTCGACAGTGTAAGTGACATCAGTTGAATATTGTCTGCGCTGTCCTTCACACAAACACTGTACTGTCGTGTGTCTGATAAAGAAGATTTGCTTTAACACTCTAATTATTTCCGCCTACTGCTGGGTCTCCTGCACCATGTGGAGCATCTAAGCCATCGTAACTCTGCCAAGAATTACTGGAGCCTTGAGAGAGTTTGCTCAATAAAATAGCCATTCAGCCAGCTCACTGAAGATCATCTATGCACAGTGTCTACAGGAAAGTCTATCTTCATAAATAAATGACATGAATCAGTGAACTAACAAAGCCCTGTATTGAGCCAAAGCTTAAAGCTGAAATTTCCATTATGGTGAAGCATGTCGTTGGAAAATTTGATCTATTATTGCGTTCCTTTAATCTGATTTCAGCAATGGCAACAATTTCAACATTAATAGAACCTTAATGAATCAATTAAATATAATAAGAAATAAAACATAACAGGGTGCTGTTATAGGAAAATAATCAAGAACGGGGTGTGATACTGCCTGACACAAAGCAGAGTTAATGTTACCACCCCAAAAGTTAATTATTTTCCATAGTAATTATATAATGAAATTTATTAAAGAAAGACATCATATTTGTATCCATTAATACCTACATTTAATGTTGTGGAATGTCCACAAAATAATGTTTCTCTTTTTCGCATTTGAAGCTAATAAACCAAAAAGAAATAATAATAATAATAATAATAATAATGCAGCTTTTCTTGTTACTGATAACTTGAAAAGCACAAAGTCCTTTGTCCTGAAGAATAAAAGCTGACACTTGAGACCCCTTCCATGTTAAATACGTGTCTTCTTACAGATAACTTCAAAAAAGTATTGATTATGCATTTCTCTTTGTTAAATACATTTTAAATCATTTTTTTACTAGTTGCCATAAAATTCCCTGTTAATTTGCTGTTACTATGCAAATGATAACATATGAGAAAAAGCACCTTATAAAAACCTGTGATTTGGTTTGCAGCTGGTGTTACTGTCATAGCTGCTGTTATAGAACATTAATCTTCTCATCAGTCAGATTTGAGAATTCAGTAGCTCTATGGTATAATGAATAATAATGAATTCCCCAGATGGAAGTATTACGATCTGAAAGATTGCGCATAATAAAGTCAAATGTAAATGTAAACTTACATTTCTTTCATTAGATCTTAAGGTAATTTGAGTGAGTCACACTATCAGTACTGTCAAGGGCAAACACAAACAACTGGGCAGCTGCAATAATATGAAGAGATAAATTTATTAATTGTCACACACAAAAAAGTTGTGAAACTCCATGTCTTTGGAGAGAAAGTGCAGGAGAAATTATTAAGTGGAGTATTCTCAACAGAAAGCCCTCTGGGAGTCAGCCTGGGAATCATTTAAGAAGAGCCTATCCCATTACTGCCTGCTGACACAAAGTTACGTACAGAAGATTATACTGTTTTAAATCCTTTAAAATTTCAGCACCTGACACTGGGCCCACAATTGCACACACTTTGTTATTAATCAATAATTTATTGCAGTTAGCGAGTTAAGATGATTTCATGTGCTTTCATTGGTTTCAGTGGGAACTGTCTGTTCCATCTCAAATAACAAGACTGTGGCTTCTTCTTCATCTTCTTCATCTTCTTCATCTAATTATTATTATTTTTTATTATTATTATTATTATTAATAATAATAAATTAAACAATTAAACTAAAATTACATTAAATGATCTGCATATATTATTCATAATAACTCTGTGACAATCAACCACAAAAGAATTAAATGGTAATGTTAATTTATTTATTTTTTTGTTTGTTTTTCGTTTTTTTTAGATATGTTTTATTAAACATGCAAGCCTTTTCAACATAGATTGGTATGATTATGATTTTTTTTGACACCTTTTTTGCTTTGATGCCACAATTAGGGATAATTCTTGAAACATATGTAACTTTCTTTATTTTTGCGATCCACCTATCTTACTTTTAGGAATACAAGTATATGACTGTAGCAGGTCTTTAGAACTGGACACTGTTTCAGATGGAGGAAAGGATGGACCGACAGAGGGGCTGATGGACTGGGAGTTCTTTCTTTCTTTCTATCTTTCTTTCTTTCTTCTGTACCTATCCATTCTTTGGAATAAAAAGACAAGATGACAAAATAAGATGAGATCAGATCAAGTAGGTATGTGGCACCTTACTATTGTTTTAATATTGTCTTTTGCTTTTTACTGCAATCTAGCATTTTCGATCCGTTAATTTACAGGTAAGATTTCATTTCACCAGAGCCGATTGCAATACATATTCTCCAAACTATATTCAAAACAATGCAAATTTATTGCACACTTCCAGTACTGCAGGGCTTTGTATGTGTAACATATACAGTGTTAGATGCAAGATTCTTCAAAAAGCGTATTTGAAAAGAGATGCTCAGAGAATATTGTATTCAGGTAGTGAAC